>NW_024086880.1:0-16380 GCF_009730915.1 Dioscorea cayenensis subsp. rotundata | reverse complement strand
CGGCATATATACAGGCTGAGGAGCCGATTCCATGCCACACCTGATTCTTCAACCATCTGCTGAGCATCAGCGCATCAGTAGCCATCAAACCATGAACAGTAACACAGTGACGCATGGCACATCTGTCTACACGCAGGCACAGTAATTCAGCCCAAGAGACCATCCTGTTTGCCAGGCGGGCTCCGAAAACCGAGACACCTCAACCCAGTTAACCCCTGATTTGTCCCCACCTCCACCAGCCAACACTGCGCCACCGTCCCAACCCAAACGATACCATTCCATACAGCACACATTGCTTAGACACCTTACATTTTGCAGCCTTAATCAACATAACCCCTGTTTTGCCGGCTCTAACCATATCAACCATTCTCAGCCTTCCACATTCTCCATGTGACAACACTTCATTGCGCAGTCACCATAAAATATCTATTCACATTTGATTTACAGCTTGTCAGGCGACGGAGGATGGATCAGTGTGCCAATGAAAAATCAGCCAGACCGAGGCTGAGGTAGCCAGTCAGGAATTGAAAAAACAGAAAAACATATATACATATACACATACATATAATAGGTCACAGGATAGGACCACCTGCCCACAGCCTCCCATTTGACCAGCCAGCAGTTTTCAACGTGCACGACATTCCACCTCATTCAAACCATCCCCAGTGTTGTTCTCCTTGCTTCACTGTAATCCCATCCGGCACCAGCAGCCAGGATGGCGGCTGGTTGAAATGACATTTTCAACTGCGATGCTATCATTCCACATTCTCCCGGTCAGTCCGCCACGCATACAGCACATGCTGATGGCATTTTGACTTTATTTAGCGCCCCGGCTCATTTTACCTGGGACAAGATGATTAAAACCTGAAATCAACCCTCAGCTCTGATGATGGCTACTAACACAACCCATCCCTTATATTTTCCTGGTAATAAATGAATCAATCAATACTTAATTAGTGACAGAGAGAAGCATATGTATATACATATATCACATGCGAACTACTGTTGAGAAGAATGTGGAGATAATGTATCATAATTGAAAATGTGGTGTTTGATCAGTTCACTATCAATATAAGCTACTTTGATTATGTACATATTGCTTTGGTTTGATACGAAAGGAAAGACGGCGCTATAAGGAGGTGTTTGGTTTGAATGAGGTGGAATGGTAATCATCGCGCTAGAGAAACTCTTGTTTGGATGTAGAAGTATGGGAGGTATGATGAAGGAGCGAGGAGGTTGTGGAGAAGGATTCACAATCACCCTTATTTTATTATATATATATATATATATATATATATATATATATATATATATATATATATATATTATCATTTTTCCCATTCCCAATAAGCTACACTCTCCAATCTCCAATTAAACATGGTTTTTATTCCCATCGATCACGCATCAAAACTCGATTACTCTTCCACTCCCTCTCATTCCATTCCTTGCAACCAAACGCTAATCATAAATATAGAGTCATAATTCTTGTGCTCTTATTTTTATAAGCTACATTTCTTTTAATAAGTATTATCCTGTGAGCTGTGATGATTCTAATACCATGGAAAAAACCTTAAAATGAAAATAATTTGATGTATTATGTTAGTTAAACCTAACCGTAAAGTTATATTTTGAATTAAAACTACTAAAAATACTTAAAATTGTTTTTTTAATCCCTAAAGTATGTATATGTATGTGTATATATATATATAGGGTAAACATCATTTGCGGACGTTCGCAGAACGTCCGCAGTGTGAGCACAGTGTTAAGCTAAGTGGTAAAGTGAGACAAAATCAAGGGTTAACTGGGTTAATTAATCTCGGTTTGGGTTATAGTTTGTTTGCTGTTAGTCTAGTAGAAATAGAGTTGGATAGTTCATATTTGCTTTAATATCGACATCAAATCGATCGAATTGCATCTGCAGTCCTCTTTTCACATGCCAGCTTTCGCTCATGGGCGACATTAACACTGCATGCAGTAAAGCGTCTCAAACTGCTGGATTGAAGTCCAAAGGTTGATAGCATGATTCATCCTCAAATATATATATATATATATATATATATATATATATATATATATATATATATATATTCATTTTGACTTTTTATTATGATAGCTTATAGAGACAAATTGCAAGTTCACCAATTATGATGATTCAGAATTAATATTTCATAGGGGTAACAATAGTAAAGTAGAAAAATCACATATATAATATTGAGATTTATGTGATAAACTGTTAATTCATAATGTGATACAACTTGAAAGTTCCATTATAATCATATAGCAAATTATAAAGGTAAAAATTTCATATAGTCTATTATATTCTCTTCTCATCTCAAATTAATCTGATCAAATCAAATATATTTGAGAAAATGATTTAGACATCTTTTTAAATTTTAAATTGTTATTAAGTACTTTATATTCCAAGTTTAGCCCCTAAAAGTACACATGCATACAAATACTTTTTAACTAGTAGGGTGGCTCACGCTAACGCTACAAATATAAATATTTAAAAATATTTTTCATAAATGGACCGTACGATAAGATAAACAACACCTACTACTAATAAAATTTAGCACGGATTATATTTTAAAATAAATACACATGTAAAGTTTTTACATAAATAGGTTTTAAGATAATATTGGAGAAGAAAATTCAAACATTGTATTAATTGACAAAATACTGCATAAAAACCCATATTTGCATTTTTCATGAAGATAATTAAACAAAATAAAATCTTGAATTCCTCTTAACACAAAGCTTTCATTATTCTTCTTCTCTACATTTAAATAGGACAAACCAAACACTAACAAACTCAAATTTTGGATCAAAATTCAAGCAAACATATGTAAAATTTTAAAAACGGGAAAATAGTGCTTCAACTCTTCTTCTGTAAAACCTAATATATGTCAACAAAAACAAAACAACGATATCAAATATTAAATCCAAATTCAATTTGGGAAAAAAAAATTGAGTTATTCTTTTTCTCTAGTCTCATATCTCTCATTGAACAAATTTTAAATAAAAAATCGAGGGGAATTAATGAAAGAAAATATCACCATCTCTAATTCTCCCTAATCTTTTTCCCTAGTCTTACTTTTTATATCCTTTTTGAAATAAAGTTTCTACTCCCTCCCTATTCCTTGAGATATTTTTGACTACTAGTAAATAAATAATAAAAATAACTAGTTATCTTCGGATGTACCATCATCGACATACTTCATCGGTGAGTCAAGACATGTTGAGCTCTAATCGATGTACTCGATTCTAGCTCTAAGTTGACACAAGCTATGGATCTTTTGTGATAATGATAGTGATGAAAGCGAGAGAGTGGTCATGGCGAGGTAGGGGGCTAATAAGAAGAAGTCGAGGTTGGAGGAGAAGATATCGGAGACACCTAATGTGTGGACACCTTCGGTGATGGCGAAACCGACTCACAGGAGGAGGATGATGTTTCACTGGAGTTTCTTACATTTGTTCTCTTGTTTGAGTTTTTTTCAGGCCTATTTTTATTTGGAATTATAAACAACAATGTTGCCATCATCGCGCATTAATTGCATTATCATGTAATAATAATAATAATAATAATAATAATAATAATAATAATAATAGAAAAAATCATAGAGTGGAGGAGATGCAGTTGTGCGTGCTTGATGAATATGTGATTGTTAAACTATATATTTTTCAAAAGTTATTTAAATAATCTTACAAAAATCTTATTAAACTATATATTATCCATGCTAATGTACATATCCAAATATAATCTTAGACTTTGTGAAAGCAAATATATATATATATATATATATATATATGCATACCTAGATACTACACAATTATTGTAGAATCAGATTTAAAAAATGCAAACACACAAAAGATGGTAGCTTTCATGTTTAATAGGGACAAAACATCATTGGGATGAGAGTTAATAATTTAGTTTATAATATATTATAGCATATTATGTGAGATGTAGGTGAGATGTAGGTGTTGACAAATCGGATGAGCTTGAAACTATTCTTTCTTCTCCTGCGGAACACCAAACCTCTAATTAAAAATGTAACACATGTCAACTTTGCGCTAACGCTGTGGGTATCTGTAGACATATAATTATATAAATAGTTATTTTTTTAATAAATTAAAGGAAGTAAAGATAGATAAGGTCTAATAATAATAAAATTTCACGTGGATTTTATTTTAAAATAAGCACACACACAAAGTTTGATACAAAAAAATTTACACATAAAAACTATTTTTAATATTGGGTTTCCCCATTTTTTGTGGTTTTAAGACTAAAAATGCATCTTTTTTTTACCATGCAAATAAATGTAATTGTAATGCATTATTATTTTTTTAACAATATAAAAAAAAAATTTTGGTAATGATTTGCTCAATAATCTTTTATCACCGCTTTTTAAAATTTTTGTTGGAGGTTCTTTAGGGGAAAGCTCTACTAGAACTTTATAGTGAGAAAGACAAAAATTAATGTAATTAAGTTACTATAAAGATCTTATAACTTGTGCTTCATATCATCACCATCCTCTTTGAAACTATTCAAACTCAAGTTGTCGGTACACCACAAGAAAACAGTTCAATACCGATGGAGCTTGTCCGACGGATTTATTTCCATGGTTAATATTTTCTTTTACCGACGGAATTCGGGTAGATTACCAACGATGTTTCGTATGGTTGAAATTTTTAATAGTGACCACATCACCGATGATGACGTCAACAGATTTCCATCGGTAGATTATCACCATATTTTTCCCTTGGCACCAAAGGATTACTGACACATATCTTTTTATTAATAGCGATGGAATTCCATTGGTATTGTAGGGTTCATGCTAAGTTTTTAGGGCTAAAGTTTTACCGACAAATATGTTAACGTTATTACCAACAGAATTGCGGCGGTATAAGTTTCTTATAAGTACCGACGTATCAATAGCGACAAAATTCCATCATTAATAATTTTTAATATTACTGATAATAGTATTCCAACGGAGTTCCGTCAGTATGTTATACGCCATCCTAATTTGTTCACGACGAGAATTACTAACGGATATCTTCAAATTATTACCGACCAAATTCCGTTGGATATTTTAATTATTGTGGGGATGCCTTTCAACTCACTTGGGGCTCCTCCGTGGTCGGGATGGGTAATTGAAAGCCCTAAGTGACGTAAAGTTTAGGAAGGTCGTGTCAGAGAGAGAGAGAGAGAGAGAGAGAGAGAGAGAGAGATATGCAAGAACAAGAGAGGGATTTAGCACAAAAGGATCTTCTTATTTCATCCATGGGTGGGGTGTCTCTTAACCTTATAAATACCAAGGGGCCTTATATAGGCTCCAAGGGACTCAAAATCACTCACAAAAACCAAGAGCTAAAACCACTCAAGCCCAAGGTTTTACAACAGTACAATGATAAGACACTTACTTGTGAAGTACAAAGATTCTCCACTATTTATGTAGATTTACCGACGGAATTCCATTTGTAATACAACTTATTATCTAAAAATTATTTATATAACTTATTATAAAAAAATATTTTTAAATAAATTTGTGATAATAAATAATAAATAATAATTAATTTATATTAATCATTAGGGTTAAATTAATATTTAAATTATAAAATATTTTTAATATTTTTAACTAGAGATAATTAGGGAACATCTATTTGATGCATTATTAAAATATATATTTTATACTTAATTATTAGTTTGGATTAATCTCCACCATTGATCATTATGATCAATGGTGGAGATTGTTCATTGTGGTAAAAAACCCTAGCCACAACTCTTTCCCTCCTTCTTTTCATTTCTCCAAGGTTGCCTCCCTCCTTCCTCTTCCTCATCGCCACCGCTAGATCCCACCCTCACATCCTCTGCGCCCTTATCTCCACCGATGCCGCCACTGCTGGATCCTGCTGCATTCAGCGTTGTGCTTACTCTTCCGCCCTCATAGATTGATGTTCTACTGGATCCTTCCTCTAGGGTTAAGGATCTGGATCATCTTGTAGTTCTCAGTCGGTGCCTTTTTGTTGTTTTGATTTGATTTTCATTACAAGACAAAAAGGTTTGATTTAGAGAAAACAAGCAATCGAGAAGAGGATTGAAGCAGAGAAAAAAAGATAAGATTTTCTCTTCAAAGCTGGTACACTCCATTAATCCCAATTCAGATGCTTTTATGGTGGTTTCTACATAAGAATTGTATCATTTGATCTTGCTTTTGTTTGAATCTCACTGGTTTTTTTTTCAGTAGTCAACTGCTTATCTTATGGCAAGCTTCTCTCCTGCACCATTACTCAGCTAGCAAGAGGAAATAGTTTATAATTCATCATTAAAAAACCTCAGAACCATGGATTTGACATGGAAAAGCTCTAACAAAGACAAGGCCTCTAATAAGGCAGGTTAGAGTAATTATAATCTGTCTCTTTTAAGCATGAATGGATGCTCAGAGTAACTTGGACATGATAAACATGATCATCCATGAGATGCCCATCAGTTCCTTGTTTGAAAATGTCTTATTTCCATGCATAATGTTAGTGGATGCTACTCTTTGTTCTTATACATTAGTCAATGCAGATCATATGTTTGTCTCAATACCAATGAGAAGTTTTTGTATGTATTTCATTCAATTGTTTGAGTTCCAAGAATCTTTTTGTTTTGTATTTATTTTTTTGAAATTTAATGCTCTATTCCTGTCATTATCTATCTAATAATTCAATTTGAATAGTTCATAATGTTACGAGAGATTGAGAGTTAATAAATGAGAGGCCTTTTTAAAAATGTATGTTTAGGAAAGGATAAATAGCCAACCCTGGAGTTTCTTGAACTTTTTTACATTTTCATTGGAAATTTTGATGTCTGTTCTTGTGTGTGCGATAATAATGTCCATGCTGCTTTTGATACTTTCCAAAATGTTTGTATGTTTAAAAAAACAATATTATATATATATATATATAAAACTTTTCAAAATGTTTGTATGGTTTGCATCCTCTAATGATGATTAGTCATACTATCAATACTTTGCTCACTAATTTGAGGATAATATTGTATTTTAGAATATTTTGCTTACTATATATTTTGTTGCTATTTTCATATTTTGCTTTTATGAATTTTTTTAGAGTTCTGAATTTGGCATCATGTAGGGTTCTAAATTTTGTATTGTGTTGCAATTTTCATATTTTCATATTGTGAAACTAAAAATTATACTTCTTTTATATGACAGCATGTAGGGTTCTAAATTTGACATCATGAGAAACATGAAGGAACATGGTAAAGGTAATGGCAAAAGGTAAAGGGCATTCTTCATTGCATCATGCAATGCCGCAAAGGTCTACTAAGACATCAGCTGCATTGACTCCCATCATTCAGTTATCCACTGAAACACTTAGTTCAGCTCCTGAGGTGCAGATCAATTTACATTCTATTTCTGATCATAGCCTACCCCTTCCTTTAACACTATATGTAGTGGAATTTTGATCGGTGGAAATGATGGGTGCACAAGATCAAGTAGTAGGGGGTCTAGTGTGGGACTACCCTACCCTCTAAATTTGAATGACAGAATGCATTTGACACCAATAAATGCACAGTAAGATCTATCATATCTAACATGTTTTTATAAAATTTCTATATGTAATTGCTGTTGCTTTGTTTAGTATATAATGTACTTCTTTGATGTATTATGTGTTAGTGTTTTTGTTGAGAAGGGGTTCACAACGATAGTCACTTGCATTATTAAAAAAAAAAACATTTCAAAGGTCCATGACCAACATGGAGAAAAGTTCCTAATGATGTGAAGAACTGATGTGTAGACATTTCAGGTATAAATTTTATTATATGATTGTTTTGTTGTTTATTTAATTTGTGAATTTTTTAACAATATGCTTTTCAGGAGTACTGTAAATGGAACCCTTAACATAACTACAAAATGAAAAATGTGTTTGATAAGACCGGTAAAACAAGATTAAGGGACATGCTAGCAGATGAGAGGACGAAGACAATGAAAGAAGTTGGTGCTACTAACATTAGAGAATGCAAAGGAATGGAAGGGAGTGGATCACAAAGGATGTGTGGGATGCCCTTATTGGAAATGAATGGGGAACAGATGCATGGCAATCCAAATTGGAAAAAGCAAAGGCAAACTGCTTAACAGAGAAAAAAAGGAGGCATTACAAAGCACGCATGTGGTTCATGACCTTTTGTTGTTCATGGTATCAAGTTGGTATGTATTCATATTTTTTAAATATCCTGTGATATTTTAATAGAGTGGATTCCCTTGTAAAATTTTTCTCATGCTTTTTCACCCATGAAAATGAAATAAAGTCTTGACTGTGTGTTTGTGTATTGGAGCATGCCTTGTAAAATTTGTGTGCATTCCCTTGTAAAATTTTGATAGTAAGTGTTGGAGCATGCCTTAACTGTGTGTCTGTTTATTGGATTAAAGTCTTCACATTCATCTTGCTGACTCTTTCCTGACAATGTCAATCTTAAGACCATCATTTGTTTATTTATTTGTTTATCTAAAACTATAAACTATGTAATAATAATACTTAAGGGTACCTTTGATGATGATTCCCAATGAGAAGAGTCCATGAATATCATCATGTTCTTCATTGTAGGACTATTTGTCATGCAAATATCTTGCCTTTGGAAACTTTCATCAATGTTTTTCTTCATTTATGCATATTATATTGTTGACTGGAAATTTTCTTTGTGCTATTAACATATATTTAATTAATTATTGTCTCCTCTTAATTACTCATATTCCTAGTGGGTTGACACTATCAAGCTATGCCTACTTTAATGCTTTAGATGTTGATGTGTACGAGTTGTTTAACATATTTAAATGACTAAATTGAAGACAGGACAAGGAAATAGTAAGCAAGAAACAAGAGGAACTCCCATTAACATAAAATATGTAATAATAATAACTTTGAGAGTGACTTAATTAATGGGATCACAACTATTTGTCAAGGATTGAAAACTTTCTACGGGACCCATATGTATAGAGATATAAATATATAGTTGTGAGCATTCAATGTAGCACTATGGATGGTTTGAATTGTACCATATATTTGAATTGTCTACCATAAAAGGCAAGTTGATTGTATAAATAATTATTAAGTTTGAAATTTCTGTTGGGATCTAATCATATTAGCATCATTTTAATGATTTAGAAAGTTAGTTCGGTGGAATTGTTTTGTATAAATAAATAGCATTATTTAACAAATAGAATTTTAGAATTGGCCTAGATAAATTATTGATTTGACTTAAAGAATAATATTGTATATGAGATCTGGACTAACTAAAATATGTATAAAGTATGGTAGAATGATAAAAGCTATTTGAAGTGATATTATTATTTAATGATTCATGATTATTTTGGTGTTTTATCTTTGTTAAGTTCTTAGACTTGTTGAAGATATTTTTTGAAATTTCCTGCACTAATAAATTATAAGTACATATGTACATTATGTTTCTTTTATTTATGTCTTCCTACACTTTAAAATGCAGGCTGAGAAGCTAGGTAAGAAGGTAGGATATTATGAAAATTTCAAGTTACACACAAGCGCAAGGGTAGAGAGGGTGAATTTGTGGACAACAAGTCAAAAGTTGTCAATGTAGGTGAATTTAAGTCATAAAAACTAATGAGTTTTCTCTTTTATCATTCATTTTTATTATATGAGTTATAAATGATAAAATTCGTTTTTAAACGTGTTATAGGAAAATTATAATGTTGTATTGATATCCCTTCCTATCCAAATTTCGATAGTCAGTCATGGTCTGATGCAATTGGGGTATTGAAGACTACACGCACAAGTGTTTATGGTTTTGGGAGTAAGGTAAACTTAAGACAGTTGTTTAGTGCGGCATCTACTTGTCCTTCCATATCTGACTTAGCTTGTGGACCTTCCACCTATCAACCTTTTGCAACAAATGAATCTATGTTGCAAACATAGCTTGTAGAGAAAGTTGAGAATTTAGAAAGCACAGTTTTTGATATTCAACAAGGCCAAGCAAGGCTACAAAGTAAATTGGACAAAATCTTAGAGTTGGTGGAACGCCGTCATCCAACATAATTTTCTCAAGCAAGCCAATCGGGAATTAATTCAAGGGATGCCACTACCAATGATGGTGGAGAAGATGCATAGGGAGATTTAGATGACCCCTAGAATGGTGTTGTTACTATTTGTTTTGTTGGAGTACCTTTAAAACTATTTTAATAATTTTGTTGATTGCTTGCAACTTTGTAACTTCAAATACTTTACATATGTTGTTAGATTGTATTATGAATTTAAGTTTTGTTGGTTGTGATAAAAAAGTGATTGTATTATGGTTTGTAGGATTGTTAAATGCATATGGTATTATGTTCATATTATGCACAATATAGGTTTAATGTGTACAATTGTATATAATTTATTAGTAATATTTTTCCCGACCGAAAAGTATATTATTTACCGACGTAATCACAAATTTTACTGAAGGAGCAATTAATATTTGGTGAAAATAAAATACCTTTACCAACAAAATTCCTAAAATTTAATATTTATTACTGACGGAAAAATATGATACAGACAGAAATTATAGTAACGATTATACTTCACCGACTAATAACAATATTTGCACCTAATGAACCATAATTTTTACCCACAAATAGTATTAAGTCAATATTCTTTACCGACGAACAAAAATGCTTTCTATTGATAGAAAACCATCTTTACCAACACATTTTCATTAAAAAAAATCTTTCTAGTGACGAAAGACAATACGTTTTACCGACGAAAACATACCTTTTACTGACGAAATGATCGTAATTTATTATTTTTTACTGATGGGAAAAAAATACTTTTTACCAACAAAAAGGTTCCATTAACGACAAATAATACCGACAAAATGAATTAATTTTTTTATATTTAAATAATTATGGCCAATGGAAATATAATCATCACCAACACATATTTCTTTTAGTAATGATTTAGTGTTACTGACAGAATTTGTTATTACCAAGGGAAGAGCATTACCGACATGAGATTTAGTGACGGATTAATCCCAACCAGCACTCCATTGGTAATGATATCTACCGATGGAATAACTACCATTACCGACAAAAATTTCCGTCGGTATTGAATTGCTTTCTTGTATGGAATCGCTTTTGTATATATTTTATATATTCTTATATAGTTAATTTAGTATATAATAATATAAGCATTAATTTGGATCCATTTTGATTTATATATGGGATGTCCTTTGATTTTTTTTCCCCAACATACTCTTCTCTTATAAAAAAATAAACTCGAAAAATAAATTGTTAGTCGTTTTTACATCTAGTAAATTTGGTTAAGTTAATTACTTAGAACATCTAAAATAATTTTATCAGTAAAAGGAATAAATAAAAACATCACATCAAAAACATCAATACATACTAATAATATATAAAGAAATTTCAATATATATTTATATGTATGTATATGATTATATTATAGAGTGAATCAGTTGGGGAAAGCAACTTATGTTACATTTCAGACTCTTATGATTTTTTAATAATGAATTGGTGAAAAGATAATAAGGTTTCGGTATTAATGCGAGATATTTGCTTAATATTTGTCATATTAGTTATGCACAAATACTCAGAATGATTTGTTTATGATAGTGTTAGTAAAATAAAATAAAATAAAATAAAATAGAAAACTATGTTAATATTTATATATAAGCAACCTATTCTTGATAGGCTACTATATAAATAATAAGAGGGGAAAATTAATATTAGTTACCATAAAAATCTTATAAGATTTGGTGTGTATGACTATTGTTCTCTTTAAAACTATTCAAACAAAAGTTATCAAAATTGTTTCTGTATTTTTATATTTTTATCTTAAAAAAATTAATTTGTTAATTATCTTTGCATTTGCAAAATTTTGTTGAGTTAATTATTTTCTATATTTGAAGTAGTTTTATGAGTGAAAGGAATAAATACAAAAAATAACACATCGTGAACATCAGTTTATACTAATGATATATAAAAAATTTTCTTTATATATTATTATTATTATTATACTATATAATGAATAAGCTGGGGAGAACAACCTATGTTACATTTCAGACTCTTTGATAGAGAAAGATAGCGATAGAACAATTATTGATGGCAGTAATGGAAGAGAAAGATATAAGACTAATTGTGGAGGGTAGTATGGTGGTGATTGTAGGTAGAAAAGGTTGTTATATAAGTTATTGATAAGTGCTTGTGTATTAGTAATACGAAGTATTCTTTTCTTACGAAGTATTTGTGTTACTTTTGTGCATGTAGGGTTATGGAGCCAAATAATGAAAGAAAGAAGCAAAAGTAGATTGTGGAGGCACTTTATTGATGGAATCTTGGAGTGAACAAATGTGAAGACACAAGTTGTGCTCGATGATACGTGAATGTGAGCCAACCTCCATGTGCTCAATGAATTACATGGTTTGGAGGAGCACAAAGGCAGTCAAATTTGCGTATTATGACTTGTGCAATGCTAGCAAGATCTTCATAAATGTTATCATTTATTGAAGAAGTGACGCAATCTACGACATAGACGTGTGCCCGTTTATGTTGCCTCAATGAAAAGTGTGGATTCGGGAGTGTTTTTTGGCGGAGTACTGTAGCAGGGTATTGTAGCAAATCACAACAGTAATTACTATAGCAGTTACTGTTCACAGGCCGCTGAAAAATGAGATTTCTGCAGATTCACACGAGCATGTGGATTCCTAATTCTAGCCCTTTATAAAGCCGCGACTTGTACCAATTTGGGCATCCTTCTTTCCATCCTTTCTCTATCTTTTGAGAGGCTTGCGGCTAGAGTTTAGAGGGGCTTTGGCAAGGCTTTTGGAGTGGTTCTACGGCTACTGACACCGCGTTTCTTTGAAAGAGAGTTATTGGGGGAGATTTCGTCAACACAGATTTAGCGAGGTATGCCCTAGGCTTGACAAGGGAACCTTTGAAAAGGATGAGGCTACTCCACAAGACCAAAGACACGAATACCGAGGGAGTTTTACTTATGGATTGCATATTTTTACTTTCAATTTCATTATTGATTGTATCTTGCTCCATGGAGAGCTAAACCCTTAGAGGGTACTTGGACTTGTAAACCCTAGGATGTTATTGTTTCATTGACTTTTTATTATGCTTTCCTTAATTGATGTGTTTAATTGAGTTCCAATCTTGAATGCTTGTTGAATGATTTCTCCCTTAGAGTGACACTAGGGTTGAGAGTCTACATTGATAGTCCTTGTGAGTGAGTGACACACCATGAGGGTTAGACAAAGCAAGATTGGAGAGGGTCGAGAGGGTGAGTCGAGAGGTAGCGAAGCATCCCCTTTCTCCTTCGGTGTGATTTATCCTACCTCTGAGTTCTAAGAGTTCTTTGCGGTCATAATAGAGTGAAGTGTTAAGAGAGGAACTCCGCTGGAGCTTAGTTGCACGAGTAACAAAGTGAAACGTTGAAGTAATCCTTAGTGCTGGGGCTTAGTTGCATGAGCAACAGAGTGAAGCGTTGAAGTAATCCTTAGTGCTGGGGTTTAATTGTGACTAGAGGTCTTTCACCTGGAGCAAAGGGCTAGATCTATACTAAGGAATAGTGTTTATCACTCGGAATCCCTAGAGCTTCTTACAACTATACACAGTGTGAGATGTTGAGACTGATTGATTTCTCTGTCGGGGCATAGTGTAGAGTTAGTTACGGTTGACCTTAGGTTTGGGACCGTGTATTTTAGGATTTTTATAATTCATTAAGGGGGCGTTTGGTTGGATGTAGTTGAAAATGCAGTGGATTTGTATTTACAAATCCTCAGTATTTGAAAAATTCGGGGAGAGTTAAATCCAGGTCTTGGTTGGATGTATTTGTAATCTTTGAATCACAAAAATTTTTGTATTTGGTTGGAAAAGATTTTTTTAATTTAGATTTTATTAAATAATTAATATAATATAATATATTAATTATATGTTATATTATTAATATTAATTACACTATAATTATATTTTTATTTAATATTTTATAAAAATATAATTATAGTGTAATTAACTTTTATGAGTAATTAATATAATTAATATATACTTAATTTATTATAATATAATATAATATATTAATTATTTATTAAAAATAATTAATATAATATAATATATCAATTATATACTATATTATTAATATTAATTACACTATAATTATATTTTTATTTAATATTTTATAAAAATATAATTATGGTATAATTAATATTATGAGTAATTAATATAATTAATATATACTTAATTTATTATAATAAAAATATAATATATCTTTATTAAAAACAATTAATATAATATAATATAATATAATATATGAATTATATATTATATTACTAATATTAATTACACTATAATTGCATTTTTATTTAATATTTTATAAAAATATAATTATAGTGTAATTGATATAATTAATATATACTTAATTTATTATAATAAAAATATAATATATTAATTATTTAATAAATAATTAATATAATATAATATATGAATTATATATTATATTACTAATATTAATTATACTATAATTATATTTTATTTAATATTTTATAAAATATAATTATAGTGTAATTAATATTATAAGTAATTAATATAATTAGTATATTAATTACTAGATAGGAATCACTGGATGGGATTTTGAAATTCGGTAATTTTGGCCGAATTCCAAAATCCCATGACTTTTGGATTTGAAAATACAAAGGAGATTGAAATCCATTGAAACAAACAAAGGATTTCTCAAATCCAAGTATTTTCAAATCCGGCCAAACAAACAGCCCCTAAGCATTAGTTAGGAGACATATTAGTTGGTCTTGCACTTGAAGTAATACTCCTAGGGGGAGCAATGTCCGAGTGCCCCACTTTCTATCGATTGCCTTTCCTCTCATTTTATTACGCATCTCTTTCTTATTTTCTTTAGTTCTTTGCATATTGATTTTGTTCACATCACTATTGATTCATTTTCATTTTAGTTAAATAGCAATCTTTGTGTTTCTGATCACTATTCCCAGTAGATACAATAACCCACTCACCTAGGTATTATTACTTCGACAAACCCATGCACTTGCGAGTCACACGTAAGGGGCGTTATCAGTTATGTTTCTCAGAAATTGTTGCAAGGGTTGAAAGCTTATCTAATGATGTGTGAAGTTAGTGAAGGGTTTGCATCGAAGATAACATTAATGCATAAAATTGGAAAGATTCTTAGTGTAGATGAGAAGGTTTTGGTTGAACCATTGTTTCTAGTGATATACATTAAGGGGAACTTAGTTGGGGGTTTGGATCCGCTTATAGCTATTCATATCTTTGTCGAGCTTATTTTTATCTTGAAAATAGCTGGCACTATTTAATTTTGAGAGGTTTATTTTTTCTATTTTTGTTTAATAAGTAAAATATATAATAAACAGAATTTATATAATGTATAATTATTTACCCACAATTTACCTAAGATCCATTTTCATGTTGATTAATTGAAAATAATATTTTAAATTTTCTCTTAATATATTATTTTGATTTTATTGAATTTTTATATTTATATTTGATAGAGTATAATATTATCAAAATTGAATTTTGGATTTATATTAAGAATTATAATTAAATTAAAAAAAATTAAACATAAGTATTGTATCTTTTAATTTGGATGCTCCTGAAGATCTAGACATTATAGCTATTGTATCTTTTTAATTTATTTACATAATTTTCCATACCGATTAAGTTATTTATTATTTCACTTGTTCTTTTGTTAGAATCATTAGATACAAATGATGTAAGTATTGGTCAATTTAGTTCTTGAATATTTTTCACTAGTAAGCATGTAACTAATTTTTTCCTTGAATTTAATGATAGTTTGATCATATCATTTAATATTTTTTTTTTTTATATTTTTATAGGAACTTGTTTTTCTTCGCCTAGTCAAAAATCATACCACGGATACTCTAATGTCATTTTATTACTTTAAGTGATATGTTATGTAATTTTTAAATTTATGGACATTTGTTTAACATTGTATTATAATGAATTATTATTATTATTATTATTATTTAAATTTAATTTAGTAACTTGAACAACGGATAAATGAGTGCTTTCGAATAAAGGTAGGGTACTTTGCGGATAAGAGTAAGGATACAATTGTTTTTCTTTAAAGTATGGTTAAAAGTATGGGTATAAAGTATAAGTTACCAACACAAATAAGAGTTTTGATATATTTTATTCATACTCTACACATTGTCATCCGTAAGGCTCTCGTTTGATTTTTTTTATTTTTTATTATATACGTGAATTACCCATGAGATCATCGGGTCCACTCACGGGAAAAAAGAGTTCTGCTTTTGATTTGTTTTCTACTTTTCTTGAGGACAAGAGC
>NW_024086879.1:0-38758 GCF_009730915.1 Dioscorea cayenensis subsp. rotundata | reverse complement strand
ATAGTTACGTATTGCTAAGTTGAGGACCTATTTTACCTGATATTGCATAGCAGGCTTTGAAGACATGCTGAACCTTGAAGGTGTTGGCTCCCCCACTCTCCGCTCATGTTGAGGGGAAGAAGGTTGTCTGAGTTTTTATTTATATTTTATCATGGTATCTTATTTGGTTAATATTAATATAATGTGAATATATGATGCTCAGCTCACGAAGTTTATATATCTGTTTGCTTTACGAAGTTTTGCATTCAATTTGATGGTGAAACATTGATGAGCATGAATCCTGCTGCCGGAAACTGAGAAGGAGGAAGGAATACAACATTTCATGAAGGGCATGGCTTCTGCATGCCTTTGAACTTTGCCTCCTTTACTTTATGAGCCACTTCAGGTATTTGAATTTGTTGTTTCTCTTTGGCATATGTTTAATTAACGCTAAATGTGGATTAGTTCTACCTGCTTTTCTCTATAGTCAAGATCTGTAATTCTCAATATCATGGGGAGATGTTCTTTGATGAGAGAGCTCGATACGAGAAGCTTCGCAATGGACTAGAAAAAGATGATCTCTTTGCATCAGTGCCAGCAGAAACCAACCTCACAAGAGATCAAATACTTGATCTTATACTTGGCATGCTTTCGCCGGACATGAAACTTCATCGCGCCATTTGCCCTCGCAATTTATTTCCTTGAGTTCTCTCCGAAAGCTCTTCAACAACTAAGAGTACTACTAAACCACTGTTAAATTGTATTCACCAAATTAAATTAACTGACTGATGGAAACTATATGGGTATGTCTACAGCTTGAGGTGTTGTTGTTCCTTAGGAAGAACATGAATATATTAACAGGATGAAGAGTGAGTCTGGGCTAACTTGGGATGACTACAAACAGATGGAGTTCACTCAATGTGTAATTAACTTAATTCTCTTTATAATAAAGATAATTTGATATACCAAGCAGAATTTATTCAATGCTAACATTATAAGTGTTATGCATGAAGGTGATCAATGAAACTCTGAGACTTGGTAACATTGTCAAGTTCTTGCATAGAAAAGCCATAAAAGGATGTCTCAATACAAAGGTATATATCTCATTCTCAAAGTTCACATTCATCTACAAACTTATAGGTATTTATATAACCATATTCTTTATTTAAAATTTTCAAAGGTTATGACATTCCATGTGGATGGGAAGTTGTACCGATAATCTCTGCGGCGCACTTGGATCTCAAACATATGATGATCCACAGACTTATAATCCATGGAGATGGCAGGTAAAACATTAATTAATCATAATGATTTCATTTCAATCATCTAATATGGTATTTGAGTTTGTGCACCATGATATCATTATTTCTTTTGTTTATAAAAGACACATCAACGGGGAAGTCGAAGAACAAAAGCATAATGTCGTTTAGCGGAGGTCCGCGTATGTGCCCCGGTGCCGAGCTTTCAAAGATGGAAATGGCTGTTTTTCTGCACCATCTTGTGCTGAAATTTAACTGGGAGTTAGTAGAGTATGACTATCCAGTGTCATTCCCTTCCTTGGATTCCCTCAAGAGACCTCCTAATCAAAGTTCATGAATTAAAACAGAACTAGACTCTGAGACTACTGCATGTCTTGTTCTTCAGTTATGCATATGTTCTAGGCTTGATAAATTCATTAGAAAACATTATGTTAACCAAATTATAGTATGAATGGTAATTAATGTGGTGTTATGTATGCATATATTATTCTGCTGCATTGCTGATTATATACATCATATTTTTGTTTACTGATGGCATGCATGAGCTTATTTTCAGGCATGAAATGAGATTTCGGAAAACTTCAAACGAGAAAGTCAACAATTTTATTGTGATGTTAGTTTAGTTAATGTTTTTAATTATTTATGACCATATTTGTGTTGTGATTTTTTTTTCTTGATTGCTGTGACATTATTTTTTTCATGGTAATTCTTTCATGTTTGTTCTTATACTAAGTTATTTTTGTGATTAATCTAAGAATTTGAGACATCAAATTGTTGGTTTTCCATCTTCAAGCATATTTATAAGCTCTTTGATCTTTTTTGTTTAAGTATTGTTGTGCAGTTCACTCTTTGTAGGCTTTGGACTTTTGACTTTTCATAGGCTTGTTAAAATTTTTTCAAGTTTTTAATTGGTCCCCACATGAGTAAATCTTTAGAAAAAAAACAGCACTGGAAATATATATATGTATAAATAAAACTTCAAATAAATCCATGAAAACAACGTTCTTGATTAATCTAACATGAATCTACGTGGAAGTAACAACAAAAATTTTCTTATAAAATTTTAATTAACTCCATCATTTGGAATACTTGATTTAAATCTTTAAGAGCTATAGTGACTTTATTATTATCATTTTTATTTTTATTTTTATTTATTATATTTTTTTTTTTTACAAAAACGAAAAGGACAATGAAAACGATAGACATGTATGAACGCATTTGCTAGCTTATATAAAAAAGTCATTAACTTATCTGCAGGAGGTAACTTTTTGCAAAAAGCTCTTCCATTAAATTGAAAAAGCTCAATCCAAAACAGTGCTAGTAAGCTTTAATGACATTCATGCGAAATTTCCCACTTATGTTAAGTTAAGAAAGCGATGTAATAAAAAGCTTATCATGTGCACCCAAGTTGATATATCGGGGATTATAAATTAACAATAGTAAATCTTGTGTGATGCAATTTTAGAGAGATGGGGAATATAACTCTTTTCACATGAGATCCACAATGAGACCAGATATAAAGTGAATAAATAATATTGTACTGGGCCCATAATGAACAATACTATACAAGAAAAATTTCGATCCCTCTCATGTTTTATGTATTTTGTGCTGAGTTATCAGGTCATTTTTAGCAATAGTGACTTTCTCCATCGAACCGGTTTTTAAGCAATCTTTGTGGGTTAATTTTTGGATAGGTCACCAAACTTTGCTCATTTTTCAGTTCGGTCACCGAACTTCAATTTGTATCTAATTAGTCATCAAATTTTATTTTTGTTTCACCGATCAGTCATCCTGACAATTCTAATCCCAATTACTGACTTGGCAACTTGAGAATCCCAGATCCTCACCGGGCCATGTCAGATGGCTGAATGGATGTGCTGACTCAGATAATTATCCACGGTGGGTGTTTCTTCTATGTTTTGAAGGATGGACCCCTGTCCTTCTCCTCCTTCTTTCCTGCTCTTCTGCTTCTTCTTCTTCTTTTTCTTCTCCTCTACCGGCCGACGCAGTTCAATATCCGGTGAGGAAAGTTGGAAGCGACCAGTCTTTGGAGCGTCGAGATGTCTTTGTTCTTCATTAGGAAGGGAGAGATATCTAGGGTATTTATAATGGTGTGTGAGTTGGTGAAGGAGCTAGCAGTGAAATAATGGGGGTTGGAATCTTCTCGAGATGGAGGATTCATCAATCACTAGAGATTTTTCATTCCGTTTAAAGTTGCTAAAAGAATGAAGCTCATTGAATTTTGGGCCTTCTGAAGTTTATATCTTGTTATGATTAATAATGTAAATTAGTTAAACATGTGGTTTTTGAGTGCAGGTTCTTTTTTTGTGTGTGTGTGTGTGTGTTTTATTCGGCTTTCATTTAGTTAGTTTCCCTTTATTGGAAACTAATTAATTGTTTGAATTTTATTTCTTGTTGTGAGTAATAATGCCATTATGTTAATCCTGTAAATGGAGGTGTGCTTATCCAAAGAAGATGAGAGTTTTTGAGCATTTTTTGTTTTTGGATTTAATTAACTAGTTTCCTTGCCTGCAATATTGATTATATGATATATATGTTGTATTAGCATACTAACTAGATGATTTGGTGGAATACAATAACATAGATGACCAAACTAAAATAACATTAAATTAATTACATTACACCAATGCAAATTGTAAGAGTTTTACATTACCCCAATACAAGGAATTATTTCACAAACAACTGAAAAAGGAAAAAACTCCAATTACAATTGAAGATAGACATGTCCAGTTTGACAAACAATTGAAGAAACAAGAACACCAATTACAAGAATGCCTAGTTTGACATTACAACTGAAAACAACAACTCCAATTACAATTGAAGACAAACCCAATTGCACAGATAACTTTAGACAGAAAAATAATAATTAAAACCATGCCAAATGAGACATTACAATTGAAGAGAAAACTGTAATTTTAGCTGAAGACAGTCATATATTTACATGGAAGCGCATTTACAAAAATTACATGGCCAAGTAATTTCAATTACCAAGAAACGCATGATTATAAAATTGCATGTCATCAGACATGCACCCAAAACAAAAAGACATTCCTTTTTCATGTCAAGCAAGTCCAATTACATGCAATCTGCAAAATGGCAACTCCAAAAGTAACTAGTATGTCATTAGACAAGCAAATCCAATACATTGTTTGAAACTGTAGTTACAAAATAGCATAAACTGTCATACACCCAAAATAAAAAACATTTCATGCAACAGAACCACCAGAGCTACTTCTCGGAGGGACCCATGCCTTCCTTTTCTTGCAGGACCTCCTCCCTTGCTTGTTTGCCTTTTATTCTGATTTTTAACTTGCACTTGTTTCCTAACAGTAACTGAGAATTCATTTGCGCTACTTGTAGGAATTGTGCTGGTACCCTTGCCTCTTATTGGACGTAATTTTTCCTTTACATTGCATACCGGCTTATGCCATTTCAAGGGCATTAATTAACTACACAATTGTAAATATTAAGCAGAGAATGATGTGCATTGTAAACATCAATTACAATTAATTTTTATAGTTACCGTGAGTAGGATTCTTCGTGTATAATTGCTTCCGATGTGGGACAATCTCGATGAAACTCTTGATGGCTCCCCATGGTCAAATTATCAACCTGTAACATCAACTTGGTTAAATTTTGAACTTGTAATAATCCTTGAGGTTGGCTATGAAAGAAATAACTAACCATTTGAAAATGTTCATGTAAAACCTATGAGTCAATGCCATCCATAGGATTGTCCTGAACACCTCCACTTTGGTGTCCATGTTGTTGTCCATCTGAATTCGCCTGTGAAGCCTGCTATAAGTAAAAGTTTAGTTAATTGTATAATGTGAATTAATATAATAACACCAACAAAGATTGTTGAATTTAATTACCTGTTTCTGGTGACCATGAAACCTTTTATTATGACCTACACTGCCACATATGCTGCACTTCATTCTAACACCTCTCATGCTCACTTTTCCTTTGGTGAAACCCTTGACTTCCTCACCAGCTTCCGTTCTCCTCAACATAGTCTTCCTCCCTCTTCTTCTTATCTGTGGCTCAGGTGGGAGCATGGGCCCTTGGTTGCTTTTTGGCCAACAATCCCTGCCATGTGTGGGGTTCAATGTGTGGTTGTATGTTGCTAGGTAGGTGCTTACCTTGTAACAGTTGTTTATGTAATTTTCAGCATGATCTTTGTTATAGTAGATCATTGAGATAGAATGACAACAAGGAATCCTAGTCAATTGTCATTTCCTACATAAGCATGTGCATGTATCTTTATCAACTACAAATTGGCCTTCAGGACCTGCAACTTGGTATTTTCTTCCTCCAGACCAGGTTGTGTTGTAAAACCAACTCAATTGTTTGGAATTCTCTAATTTTTAGAATCCTAGGGGCGTTGGACTGTTGTACATTTTCTCATTGCATCTCTTCTTTTTGAATCTTGATCATCAACTTTGTTACGATCATTTCATTCATTATCACTACCCCCCTTAGTCCTAGCTTCAAGTATTTGGCTATTGAAGCACTCACACAAATTATTGAGTAGGATGTCACATTTAAAAATTGATTTGAAGTGTGACCTACTCCAATGGTTATAGAGTTATGTTCTTCATGTAATTGCATGCATTTGTGGACATTCCATTTAAGATGGCCATATTTTTCTCAAATACAGATTGGTAGCATGATTTAGCACACAACCACAATTGGTCTTTCAATGTTTTCCCTCTAAAGTTCTTTTTAAAATTAGTGTGTATGTGTCTAACACAAAACATGTGCTCACTATAGGGGAATAACTCCTTTATAGCGGTATTAAACCCTAAACAACCAAATTAAGTTGACATACAACCACAACAAGGAACAAAGGAAAAAGAAACAAGTAATGAAATCATCAATTAATTATATCAAGACAACAATGAAATTGTGAAGAGTCAATCAAAACACCAACTTAAATATCTGAGTCATACCTTTTACCATCGCATAAACGGCCGTGATGGTCAAATTATTAATCCCTAGGTCTCGTGCAGAAATTCTAAGAACCATTTCCAATTGTTCTTCTCTTTGTCCATTGCAGCAAACAATTTATATTAAGCAGGGTAATTAGTAAAACATAACATCGTCAAATTAAAAACCAAGGTTAGGGATTACCTATGTCCCATACAAGTCTGGATAAATGTAGTCATTAGCATTTATCCCAAATCCCATGATCGATGATTTGTCCCCCCATAGAGGCTTATTAAAAACAAACATCCAGTTAAATTATTTGTCTACACCACGCAAAGAATCCTTCTCTCAAAGGAGAAAGACAAATATACATGCATGGAAGACACCACAGTCGCATTTGAACAATATAGTAGAACCCGGGATGTGTTCTTAGTAGTTCTAGCCTGTAATTATAAAGCCTTGCTATCTAGGTGTTCTCATCACCATCAATAATTCTGGATTGAGAAAAATAATTAGATGCAAATATGGATTCAACTTTAATTGGGTGCATACATATTTTAGATAAAACTATAAGAAAAGGAAATATACCTTAACACAATGCATTTGGCTCTGATGCCTTCAATTTCTTGATATCTACCTCTTGGTTTTGTCTTTCTACTGCTTGGATGATACCGTCAATTTTTCGAGCGGGGATCTGCCCTAAATTGCTCTAAGTACATCTTAGCTATCCGATTGGCATTAACATGCTTGTTGTTGTGGTCTCTTGCACACTCATGTTCTAATTTTTACTGCTTAATCGGGATCTGTACTCCCATCCTTTACCATTGGTGATGCCCAAAGATAGAAAGGACAGTCTCTTTTGCAAAAAGCTTTGCATCTCTTTTTAGGATTGGGCTTAAAATTCATGGCATACCTGTTTTTAATACCATAATTCCTCACAACTTCCTTGAATTGATCAAAACTTTTGAATTTCATTCCTATCTTGAAATGAGGATTTTGCATGTCAACTTCTTCATGAAATTTAGAGTACTTTGGTCTATCAGACTGTAAGTCATCTTCATCTGTTGATGATGCTGACTTCAACTCCTCAGATCTTGCATAATCTGAATGGAAACCATCCTCATCCTGGCCTTCTATTAGTTCTCCATGTACAACCACTAGACTTCTATTCATTTCCCTCCCATCAAGTGCATCTTCTTTAGACTCATCGAGTAAAATTATAACTATAATCATTTAGGTCACTCATCATCCTCATTTGTTTCCCTTTGGGCACCTACACCGATTAATCGGCCTCTAAATCATTGTCCTCCCTCATTCTCTTCTTCATTTTCACTTGTTTCATCATGTCCAACCTGATCATCTGCAGGCATAATCAAAACATAGACCTCCTTGTTAGATACACTTACTGTTAATGCCATCTGTAGAGCATCCATGTCAGAATTGATCTCCCTAAGCTCATTCTGCCTACCATTGCTACCTAGCCACCAAATTCTACTTCCTTCAACATCCAGATTAAGATCTTTCGCCATATATAATAGCTCTAATTTTGAAATCTGGTCTGCGCAACAAAAGTCTATATATCATGCAAATTTCTGTACACCCCTTATACTATAGTGCATCTTGATAGTAAACAATTCTGCAGTTGGCACTGAGATGAAAATACAATGAAGGTAAATAGACATATCTATGCAATGATGAATCATAAACAATTGAAGCTAAAGCGTATGAAATGAAAATGCCATAAAAATCATAAACATCTATTTTGCGATAGAAGCTAAATAAGGGAAATAAAGCTAATTGCACATTTATATACCATATAGAGGAATAAAATGATGAATGTAACTCAAAAGGAATAAAAAAAGGACACGATGACATTTTAAATGTGGTACATATGGATTAGAAACAACAATATAAAAATGAAAAACTACTAATGTACATCAGACATATGTATAAAACAATCACATCTATGTATCAAATTAAGTATAGCAATATGATTGTCAAAGAAATAATAATGTACATTGGAAATATTTATAACAATCACACATATGTATAAAATTAACTACATCAACATGATCGTATAAGAAGAAGTTAGGTACATCAACCAAAAAACCTAGGAATGTACATCATACAAAAAACCAAAAAGAAGAATGAATGAAATGATGCCAAAAAGCTAAGCCACAAATCAATTTGGCCAGTTCTCATTTTGGTTATCATACTTTGATTTAAATAACAGGAAATTACCACAAAAAACCCCAAAGTTTCTAATATTTCTAAAAACACCCCATTAATTTGGGAATACCTAAAAACCCCTTCCTTTTAAATACAATGAATTTGAAACCCCCCAAGCATGTAATGGAGTTGTGGCAAATGAGACATGGTTTGATTATAACGCCCTTTGCTGCAATAATTTTTTCTCTTTAAGAGGAAACAGTTTTTTTTGGGTAATCCCCAGAGAACACCGTTATTGGCACTGGTTTTCTTTTTCTCTCTTCATCTCTTGACTTTTTCTTTTTTTCAAAGTTGTCGTTGTCTAACATCTTCCCGTAGAATTCGACCAGCGCCTCGAAGGAGAACTCCGCTCAACTCTTCGGCATTTTATTAGTTTTGCGCTCCAGGTATTGAGGCGAGGTGGATGCTCGTTGAAGATGTTGTCCGATTTCCTTTTGTTTTGATATTCTGTGGGTTTCTATTTGGTTTGATTTGTAAAGTATTCTATTAGAAAGTGAAATTTTTCGGTTTTATGGTGTGATTATTGTATGATCTTGTAGTTTGTAGGGAGATTTTTAGGCTAAGGTTTTGTTTGTTTTTCATTTTGGTCTGTGTACACGATCAAAAGCGATAATGCTGTGTTGAAGGAGATTTTTTGATTGTTTTGCAATCTCATTGTGATGTGCGACTCGTTCCACATTTGTCTAGGACGGCCAGGTTTAATTTTGAATGTAAAAATATTGTTGTTTCTTTTTAACTATCGATTGTTCTGTTTAAGTTTCAATTTTTCAGTTTAACTTTCAGTGTTTATGTTTAAATATCAATGTTTATGTTTAACTACCTATGTTTCTGTTTAAATTTCATCGTTCTTTTTAAATTTGCATTTATTTACGAAAATAATTTTCATAAATAACAAGCAAAATGTACTAATAATATCACGATAGTTTGTGGCAAACATATGTAATCGAATATAAGTTATCTTTTATGCTTAATTGGTGACGAGTTTTATTTTAGCAAGATCTACAATTGTGTCCTGCACTCGTGGTAGTGAAGCGAGTTTTTTAAATGGTTAGAGTCTACAAAACGTTGTCCGACATGCAATGACAAAAAACTTTAAAATGATCTAAAGAGGAAGGAAGGCCCACTAAATCGTCAGGATGGCCCTAAGATGGTACGCTCGTAGAATCCGAATACCTACTAAAATCATTTTTGTTTAAACATAAACTGGATAAATTTAAACAGAGACATAACATTTTAAACAGAAACTTGATAAATTTAAACGGAAACATTTCTGTTTAAACAAAAAATTGTATAATTTTAAACGGAAAAAAGGACATGACAAGGATAGCTAAGAAAAAACATAAGTTTTAAGTTGAAACTGAGATAATTAATCAATAATTAACTTGTACAACTATATTTCTGTTTAAATATCATTGTTTCATTTTAAATTTGCGTTTATTTATGGAAACAATTTTCATAAATAACGAGCAAAATGTACAATAATATGCGATAGTTTGTTGCAAACATATGTAACGAATATAAGTTGTACTCTATGCTTAGTTTGCGACAGTTTTTTTGCAAAATCTATTATTGTG
Source organism: Dioscorea cayenensis subsp. rotundata (assembly GCF_009730915.1). NCBI lineage: Eukaryota > Viridiplantae > Streptophyta > Magnoliopsida > Dioscoreales > Dioscoreaceae > Dioscorea > Dioscorea cayenensis. The sequence continues at coordinate 28,767 of NW_024086879.1, read as the reverse complement.
TCCGCACTCGTGATAGTGAAGTGAGTTTTTTAAATAGTTAGCGCTTACAAAACATTGTCCAACGTGCAATGACAAAACTTCAAATTGATCTAACGAGGAAGGAATGCCTATTAAATCGTCAGAATGACCCTGAGGTGGAACGGATGCGCTCGTAGAATCCGAATGCCTACTAAAATCATTTCTGTTTAAACAGAAACTGGATAAATTTAAACAGAGACATAATATTTTAAACAGAAACTTGAAAAATTTAAACGGAAACATTTCTGTTTAAACAAAAACTGTATAATTTTAAACGAGAACATGGATATGACAAGTATAGCTGAGAAAAAACATAAGTTTTAAACGGAAATTGGGATAATTAATCAATAATTAACTTGTACAACTATGTTTCTGTTTAAATATCATCATTTCATTTTAAATTTGCGTTTATTTATGGAAACGATTTTCATAAATAATGAGCAAAATTTATAATAATATGCGATAGTTTGTGCAAACATATGTAACAAATATAAGTTGTCCTCTATGCTTAGTTGGCGACAGTTTCTTTGCAAGATCTATGATTTTGTCCGTACTCGTGGTAGTGAAGTGAGTTTTTTAAATGGTTAGCGCCTACAAAACGTTGTCCGACATGCAATGACAAAACTTTAAATTGATCTAACGAGTAAAGAAGGCATACTAAACCGTCAGGATGGCCCTGAGATGGAACGGATACGCTTGTAGAATCCGAATACCTACTGAAATAATTTATGTTTATATAGAAACTGGATAAATTTAAACAAAGACATAACATTTTAAACAGAAACTTGATAAATTTAAACAGAAGCATTTCTGTTTAAACAAAAAACTGTATAATTTTAAACGGGAACATGGATATGAAAAGGATAGCTGAGAAAAACAAAAGTTTTAAGCAAAAACTGGGATAATTAATCAATAATTAACTTGTACAACTATGTTTCTGTTTAAATATCATCGTTTCATTTTAAATTTGCGTTTATTTATATAAACGATTTTCATAAATAACGAGCAAAATGTACAATAATATGCGATAGTTTGTGCAAACATATGTAACGAATATAAGTTATCCTCTATGCTTAGTTGGCGACAGTTTCTTTGCAAGATCTACGATTTTGTCCGCACTCGTGGTAGTGAAGTGAGTTTTTTAATTGGTTAGCGCCTACAAAACGTTGTCCGACATGCACTGACAAAATTTTAAATTGATCTAACAAGTAAAGAAGGCATACTAAACCGTCAGGATGGCCCTGAGGTGGAACATATACGCTCGTAGAATTCGAATACCTACTGAAATCATTTCTGTTTATACAGAAACTGGATAAATTTAAACAAAGACATAACAATTTAAACAGAAACTTGATAAATTTAAACGGAAACATTTCTGTTTAAACAAAAAACCAAAAAAAATGTAAAAATGTATGCAAAAAGGTTTAACATGATGTGATTGGCCGGTTGTTTTCCCACCATTTTTAAGGGCAAGTATGGAATTTCATAACATGGAACCAGTCCTAGTGACCTGCAGGGATTAAAAAGGAAGTGAAACAATAAAGGAAGGGTTGTCTGAGATATTCAAAACTCAAAGGGGCTGTTTGGGAAATTTGAAATTCTTGATGGGTAAACAGTAATTTCCCTTTAAATAATTACTTACATTTTCCAACAGAGAAAAAAAAGTAAACCAAAAAATCATTGCAGGGACCCATGTGGACCACCCCATGTGGACCATTACAATTAAGTACACTCCATATAGCTATGTTCACAATGACACAATCATATATATATATATCCTGAGACTTAACAAATATATAAAATTAAGTGGTAAATCAATCATATATAATTGTATTGTTACTAAATTATGTGTGTGTGTGTGTGTGTGTGTGATTCCTAATACTTAACAATCATACCAAACTAATACTTGTTCACAAATATTAGATAAAAACAACCACCTACGACCAACATCATTGTATATATCTCTCTAATATGTCTAATACTTCCCCCTAACAAAGACTTAACAAAGAATATTTTTTTTCTCTTTAATATTTGTTTTATTGATCACACCTGACAAAAAAAGACCAACAACCAAACAATCACAAAATGGCAGACTTCTCAAATTAGGGTCCTCCTTATTATAGCTTATAGTGCAGTACAAAAACACAAACAAACACTAATATTTAGCAAATTTGACCAAAACGAATGCTGCACAAACAACTTGAACTGCATTTAGTTCAGCATCTATACAAAAACCTTTACAAACAAAAGAGAGACAACTTGCAGCATTTAGTTCAACATCTATACAAGACTTTTAAAAACAAAAAAGAGACAACTCGTAAAGCTTCATTAAACTAAATATAATCTATATTCCACAAACATGCAATGGGACCACAAGGAGGAAGACAAAGTATAATGTATTTAGTGAAAACCCCAAAAAAAAAACACTCCAAAACCCTACCTTCAGATCTAAACCCTAACTTCACTTAACCCCATATTTGCAATGTTGAGCTCACAGACTGGTCGCTTCCCACTTTCTTTACAGGAGATTGAACTGTGTCAGGCGGTAGAGGAGAAGAAGAAGAAGAAGAAGAAGAAGAAGAAGAAGAAGAAGAAAAAGAAAAGAAAAAAAGAAAAAAAGAAGAGAAGGAGGAGGAGAAGGACAGGGGCTAAGCCTTCAGAACATAGAAGAAGCATCCACCGTGGATAATTATCTGAGTCAGCACATCCATTCAGCCATCTGACATGGCAAGGTGAGGATGAATTTGATTCTCCAGTTACCAAGTTAACAATTGGGGTCGGAATTCTCAGGGTGACTGACCGGTAAAACTAAATTAAAATTTGATGACTAATTAGATAAGTTCGGTGACCGAACTGAAAAATAAGCAAAGTTCGGTGACCTATCCAAAAATTAACTCCAATCTTTGTTCTATATCATTTTTAATCCAATGTAGAAAAGCTCCTAAAAATAATAAAAACCGTGATGTGGAGGTTTTTTTTTTATATACTCCCTCCTTCCTTTTTATCTGTCAATAACCAATGTTCTTTTTTATATGTAATTTTCTAATATTAAGAAGCATTTATTATTTTTTTTTCAAAACTACCATAACACTTTATTCAATTCTCTTCTTGGAATTAAATACGAAAGAGAAATGTAAAAATATAAATTAGGGGTAATTTTGGAAATATATCAAATTTTTTATAAAAATTTGTGAAATAACTAAATTTATTGGTATAAAAGATTCCTTCATTGATGATATTAGTTTAGAAGTACCAATAGGAAAAGTTTTTTTTTAATCTTTCTACTTGTTTTGGGAATGGAATAGGATTGGGGAATCTTTCTACTTGTTTTTATTTTTACTTATTTTGGGAATTGAAGAGTATTATTTTTACTTGTTTTGGAAAAAAAACTGAAATTTATTTAATATATAAATTTAAAAATAAAAAAATATTAATATTAAAAATAGTTAATATTTAATTATAAAAAAATTATATAATAATTATATTAAATAATGATTTATTTTCAAATGTAAATTATAAATTTAAATATTAAATTATAATAATTATTGATATAATTAATATATATTACTTAATATATTTAATTATATAAATAAAAAATTATAATAATTAAATTTTATTTAAAATATTTTATAAACAACAAAATTTAATTTTTATATTAAAGGTATAAAACTAATTTTGTATCATTTTTTTGGACCATGTGGTACTGTAGCAACCGACAGTACTGTTACTATTCCACCAACTAGGGTATTTTGGAACGTCGAATCAAATCGATTCTGGCCGTTCATTCAACTCTTGTAACCCTATAAATACCCCTCATTCATATAATTTGTGATATAAGAAGAGAAGGAAAAGAGAAAGAGAAATAAAGAAGAGGAAAGAAAATAAGAGGTGAATTTAGAAGGGTTTTTGGTAAATTTTATGGCTCTTTATTTTTATTACTTTCTTTCCATTTATAGAATATTTTTAACATTATGAACTTTTTTTTTATAAATTTTACAAATACTCCTTAAATTAAGAAGAAAATGTTTTTTTCCTCTTTTGAATAAAGCATGTTTATCTTTTTTCCTTAAAAACAAGGAACTTGCTGCCTATGCGAATATTTTATTGACCATTATCATCATAGAGATTTGAATGAGTGCCAACAAGCTTACCAGACCCACCACCATCAGATCGTTGTCGCCATCTTCTCAGTAAATACTAAAATATATAGAGTTCATTTATTTTAGTGGAAATTACCAAAAACACCCTCTAAGTTTGTATTATTGCCAAAAATACCCCGTTAGTTTTGCACTCCCCAAAAACCCCTTCCTTTTTATTTCCATGCTTTTCAACCCCCCAAAGCATGTAACGGATGTCAACGGTGTTATTTTAAAATTTTATGGACAAAAATGCCCTTGCAGCGGGAGTCGCGATCGCAGACCCATTTCGGGCGGTATGAGAGGAAGTGGGGGTTTTTCCGTAGGAGTAACCCCAAGAGAGAATTTCCTGGAGCCTTGTAGTTAAACCATTTCAAGCTGCCTCGAGTTGTCTCTCACCGCGCACCTCTGTAATCTGCACTTTTTCCCTTTCCACCAGAGCATCTCGAAGGAGAAGTCCCCCGCAAGTAGTTGGCGTATTTCATCGGTTTGCAAAACTAAGGTATTGAGTATGGTTTTATGTTAAGCTGCTCATTACAAAAGAAAGATTTTTTTCGGTTTTGTTTTGTGCTCCCTGCTTTTATTGGAAGATATTGAAGTCTCAGTGGGATTTCTCTGCTGAGGGTTTTGTTATTCTCACGGGAGATTTCTCGGCTAGGGGTTTTTGTGTTGTTTTGCGCTTTCGTCTCGTATACACTATCGTAATAGTTTTTTTCAATTGTTATGATTTGTGTAATATTTATAATGTACTAATTCCCCTTTTCATTTGATATGGTTTCGCTTTTAAAAATGAGGTTTTACGCTTTAACAAATGAGATGTTACAGCTTTTAAATGTTGTTGTCTCTGCTTAAGTATTGTTGTCTCTGCTTTAATAAACTAGTTCTCTGCTTAACAAATGATATCTCCGCTTAACAACTCGAATGTTACCGCTTTAAAAATCTTATATTTCCGCTAATGTGTTGTTATTGTCGCGAGGGCTTTTGACTATGGCGGTCAACCTAGTTAATGGGCGATGCTATTTAACACCCAGTAGTGGAGACCTTTAGTCGAACCGAAAGATAACATGACCCCCGACATCTGGGAGATCATCCGAAGGACACCGTCTTGCGAGATTCATCGAGCTGGAAGCTATCTACCAAGAGAGGGCCCTTCTTGATTCTCTATTGCAAAGATACGATGGTCGCACTAATAAATTCGAGGATCGGGGAAAGCTCGCCGAAGTTTCTGAGCCTCAAGATGTGGCCCTCGTTCTTGGTCCGCGTTGTGATGGCGACGCGAGTTGTGTTTAAGAAGAATAAAAATCCGATCGAGTTCAAGGTAGATATTTATCAAAAACCTATGAGAGACACGGAGACTCCATCAAGAGCGCTCTTGTCCAACTTGTTCGACTGAGGGGGAAAAAAAGAAAAATTTTGTCAAACTCATGATGGTGTACCTCATGGTACGATCCTCTTCCCAAAATACATCATGCTCGGTTCCGAACTGGATCGTTGATTATGTCGATGATCTACCCGCCATGGGGCGATACGCATGGGCGTAGGCGACGCACAAGTGGCTGATGGAGGACATTCTACAAGCAGTCGCTCGAGTGCAAGATAGATGCGCCGGGAAGAAGACCAACACAGGATATATTAACGGGTGCTCGGTCGCGCTTAACGTATGGTTTTACGAGCTGACCGGAACGGGAAAGAAAGTCCGATTCGGCAAGGTCCCAAGGATGTTGTGCTACGGTGAAAGTAGTTACCGGAAGCAAGCGACGGTAGAAACCAACTTGTCATCGCTCGAAGGAAAAGAGGTAATAAATCATGGACAATGTTTAACATAAGTCTTTGATGTTTAGACATTGTGCTTTCCGTTTAAATAAATTCGATAATGTTTAATATATAAAAACTATGTTTAACTTTAGTTGTTATAGTTTAAACTCGAATGATTTCATTTGAAATTATTTGGTTTACATATGTTAGTTTCCTGAGTTGTTTCCGGCGAGTGCTGAAGAAGAAATATATGTTGGGGCTAACCGACGGAAGGATGCTATTGCTCCGGAACCACTTACCCGAAGGCAAGATGAGAGGGCAGCCTCTATCGTGCGCGCTCGACCCGTTCTCGTACTTCCGACCCACGCCGCACGCGCATTCCTCGACGCCGAGAAGCCCTCCCCCACCATGCCGATTGCAGCATGCCCCCTACCACGACAACGGCAGTTCCCGATTGTGGCGACCCACGACCATGGCGCCCCTCCGACCGTGGCGATCCCACCGGCGACATTAGGCGAAGATGTCACTACAACTCTTATCGCGAGCGTGCGAGATATTGATGACCGAGTTTCCTCGGCATCGCTCGTGTTGAGGCTCGGAAGGGACGTTCACGATCGATGCACCGTCCCTCCAAACAACTGAAGCACCCGGGACGAACGAGGCGCAGGGTGTTTTGACGAGCGACGACATCATCGGGTGGCCGTTCCAAGATGGCCACATTCGAAGAGACTTGCGAAAAGAGGGAGAACAATACGCCTCTGTCTCCACCGCGTTTGATGATGAAACAATAGCAAAACCATCGGTGGCGAATCGTTTATTCTGGAGTCATCGCCGTTGATGACATGGCCATGACGGATTGGAGGACATCGTAGATGATGTGGCCGTCGCCGAGGGTGCAAAAGATCGTTAACTCTCTTGTTAACGAAATCCACGACCGGTGGAACCGGCTCCCGAGATGCGGCATCAAAGGCGGACACAATCCACGAAGAACAAGAACAAGCTAAGGATTTGTCTCCGATGATCTTTGCTGCTGCCGCTACGGTGAGAAGATAGTTGATTCCGTGGCGTGGCGTGGCCGTGGCCGATCGTATCCCGCATCAAAGCGGTCACAATCCCGACAACAACAAAAACCATGTAAGGATGTGTCCGCGGTTGATGTTGTCGCCGTCGTCCCGCGATCGAAGCCGGACACAATCCCACAACAAGAACAAAAACGTAAGGATGTGTCCGCGGTTGATGTTGTCGCCGCCGTCCCTCGCGTCGAAGCCGGACACAATCCCACAACAAGAACAAAAAGCGTAAGGATGTGTCCGCGGTTGATGTTATCGTGCCGTCGTCGCGTCGAAGAAAGATGCGGTCGGTCCTGAACACCTTCAGCAGCATCGACGAGTGCTCCATGAAGACCCCGACCGATCAACGCGAGATGATCAAGACGACGGCAAGTCTTCGTTCGAAGAAGAAAAATGGGTTGGTCGATCTCGACCCTAACAAGTATGAGCGGGGAGTTGATGAGGATCTTCCTTAATTGCCCAGTATGGATAGTTAAGTTTAAAGTTTTTTTATGATAGTGTTTAACATTTGTTTATAGTGTTTAACTTTCTATTGATATTGTTTAAATGTTTATATGTTATCGTTTAAGTTTTTCTAGTTAACGTTTTAATTATTTATAATATCATTTGAACATTGCTAATATCGTTTAACTATTTAGAATATGTGCTAATTATATATCATTATCGTTTAATCTCAGACATGCGTGTGGAAGAATGACTACTCGACTCTACACGAGCCAATTTATACACTCTGCTTGAGTGGAAAAAGATGGTCACGAGATGATGTGATGGGACGCTTTTGTATGCATAATATAAAAAGTCACTGAGTAAAAGTGCCATATCCCTACAAGAAGCGCCTCCATCATAAGACCGATTGTGCTGTTTATGTCAAAAGCACCATGACGCACATGAGACAACTATGGCTATGATCGGAGATCTTTGTCAGCGACTTGCATGAAGTTCAAATTGTCATCCTCCCGATCACTAATGAATGGCCACTTCCATGTATACGTCGTCCTCGACAATGACAAACAAGAATACTGAGCATTATTTTTTTCATGCGGCTGAGTACGAAAAAGACAGCGTCGGACATGGTAAGTTCTTTAATTATTCCGACGAGATAGTGTTTGTTATTTAATTCGGTATGTTAATCTCAACTTGCGTATCTCGGCATGAGAATCTATTCGACACGGTACGTCGATATGGAGTTCGCGAGTCGGCGACCGCAAAGTACCCACTCTGTCGACACGGAAACCCCCACGGCAAAAACAATGAAGCGTCGATTGCGCCGTCTATGTCATGCGGTTTATCGAGCAATTACTTTGGGGTGAGAAGCTATGGCTACCGCAGACAGACGTCTCTTACCTGAGATTAAAGTATGTTACCCGCATGCTTAAGGAGGGGAGGGCAGCCGGCGTCCATGAGAAAGGGGGGTCGTCCAAAGCGGGTTAAATTTTGTTTTCTCAGAAGAGGACTTGTATTCAATTCATTGTTTTCATTTTTCGTTGAACATGACTTGTACATGTCAATGTAAATTTTGTTTGATTTTCAATTGTAAAGCATGTTAAATTCCATTCAGTTTCATTTCAATTGTACAGTGTGATTGTTTACATTTCAGTTTACTTATTTAACTTTACCATATATCGTTTAAATATCAGTTTGAAACAGTTAAAATTACAGGTTCTCTGTTTAACATAACAATGTCTCTGTTTAAATAACTGATAACACTGTGAAGAATAAGAGTTTAAATATATGAAAAATTGGCAGTCAATTCAAATTGTTTCTCTTTAGAAGTCAGCTTATTTACAATGCCTAGTCGGCGATAGTTTCATTACAAGATCTACGATTGTGACCGGATCCATGGCAGCGGCTGCAATGTAACTCGCGGACATCAAACTCTTGCGACTCGATCCTCTTTCTTCTAGGACGCCCAGGCTGCCTTCTCGTCACAGGCGGTCGCAAATGAAGTTCACGATTTCCGTCTGAAGGCCTGTCATCGTCGGGTATGGGGAATATAGCTTCCTTATACGCCAGTTTGTAATTGTCGACGGTGAAGTAGCCGCTAATAAATCGATGAACGTTGGTGTCTGTCTGCATTATTGCAGCGCAAGCGTGTTTGCAAGGGATACCATAAACTTGCCACCTTCGACATGAACAAGTTCGATGGCGAGATCCACGAGTTGCTTTCGCACTATTCGATCACTTCAGTAGCGATCATCGGCCAGACGACCAACACGAAGATTTCGGCTATCCTCAACAATTATCTCTACCTTCGAATGTATGTCTGGGCATAAGTAGGTCTCCCATTTGTTCGCTTGCTCACACCGGTTACATAACATGCGCATCAACTTGTACCTACAAATAACGTTAAACAAAGATAGTGATGGTTAAATAATTCGTGAACCTTTTTAAACATTATTGTAAAAGGTTAAAGCGATAAGATCAATATCTAATGTCGGAGAAGTCTAATTAAACAAAGATAAAAACATTTTAAAGGGTAACACGAAATGTTAAGTGTAAATCAAAATTCGCAGACCTTATGGAATCGACCATTTTTCAGTCACCGTAAATGACGAGCTTCTTTGATCCAAGCATTGAACGACTCCGCGACATTTGAATACATCTCACCCCAATGATCACCTCTGAACAGATAATTCGACCAATGTGCCATATCCGATTTATTAATCAACCAGTGATGAGCTTCGGGTGATGTGGCCTGCAGTTCATTCACGGTATCATCGAAATCTTTAGCCGTGGATGTCCACGCAATGCGGAAGCATATCGACCAGCACTCATCCTTGTTTGTATTCAGGTAAAACGTTTAAACATCTTTATGTAAAACGTTTAAACTTTTTTATGTATGTGATTAAACACCGTTGTCATTGTTTAAAGAGTAAATCGATTATTGTATAACTGTTTGTATTGTTTACAATGCCGTTCTTTGTTATGTCTCTGTTTAAATTTGAAAATACAAATCTCTGATAACATTCTTATTCAATATTAACTTATTTTGTCCTGTTTAAATTTTATTTTACAGCTTTAACATTTTTCTTATGAAGTATCAGCGTAATTACTAAATGAAATGTACTTAAAATACGAATCTCGATAAAAAATACATTTAATACTAATACAATACAACATTCATTTTTATTATTAAATATCAGCGTAATTACTGAGATGACCATCACTTAAAAATACAAATCTCGATAAAAAAATAGAATGTAAGACAATACAAAAATTCTCTGCTTTAAGCTTCAAACTCTCCGTTTAACGCACGAGCGTAACCATCACGGACGATCATTGCTTTATAGATCAAGTACACGGTGAATCACGGTGTCCACAACACTCGCACCAGCCAGACCACATTTTTTTATTGATCAAGTTCTTTTTAAAGGATATGTGATGAACCTTTTTCTAGTAATCATCCGCAATCAACTTGTAAGTGAAACTTTCTTTTCTTGACCCAAGGCGAAACGCACTTCCGTTATTGCTTACCCGTAGAGTAGAGCAAGAAGACGAGCATTTCGACTTGGGCAAGAAAAAGAAAGTTTTCACCCTACAGTTGCTTTTAGGGATGACAAGAGGAAAAACAATCATGACACATCCCAGCAAAAAGTCTATGATCTAAAAAATGTGGTTTGAATGATAGTGAATGTCGTGAACACCAAATGTTCGACTCGACAGGATGACCATCACATAAGAAGAAGAGGAAGATGAAGAGGAAGAGGAAGAGGAGTGGTTGCGCCAGTAGAGTATGTTCAACGAAATGGTTTTTCCTTCCCATTTATATTGCGAAACCCAATGACCCTCTGCACGCTCGACTTCCGATTTTATGTGCGACAGCGTGGAAAGCGCTTGGGTAGCCCGAGTGTGCATTAATTACGCTTGAGACCGCCGCCACCATCGTGTTGTATATTTTAAGCGGATAAAAAAATATAGTTTAAAGCGATAAAAAGAAAAACATTTAAACATAGAAGCCAATATTTAACCAATAATGATATATGTAAATCTAAAGTACAATATTTAAACAATACTAACAAGTATATACACAATGCCTACTCGCAATGATTCATTACGACGATCCGTGATTGTGACCGGAAGCGTGGTAATGGCTACAACACAACTTGCGGACCGGAAAGGTGGCAATGGCGACAGCACAAAAACTCTCCATAATTTAATCGGAAGAGCTAAAATTGAGTACACCAAATGAGAAGAAGAAAAAGAAGAACAAGAATAAGAACAAGAACAAGAAGAACAAGATATGAGCACCCTAAACTTTGTTTGAGAAAAAGCAAGCAGGAGGCATTGGAAAAATATGCATAAAGTTCGGACATGATGTGATTGGGCGCCATTTTTTTCCTCTTTTGCAAGGGCAAAAATTTTCATATCATGGACCCACTTCAACTTCACCGTGAGGGTTAAAGGGAATGTAAAAATATAACGGAGGGTTGTCCGAGGGTGTCAAAAAGTTGGAGGGGTTTTGGGAAGTTTTGAAAATTACGAGGGGTGAACAGTAATTTTCCCTTTATTTTATTTTTTTACACATAAATGTTAAATATTTCTCATTTATTGTTTATAAAGTAAATACTCTGTAAGTTTTTTTACTTGTTACGTTTCTATGGTTTTTCAGCTTTTTTTATTTATGTATTTAAAAATTTATCGGACACTAAATATTATTTTTAAAATTTTATATTTATATTTAATATATTTTTATAACTTTGTATTTTATTTTTAAAAATTTATATAATTTAATTTAATTTCTTTTTTTTAAAAAAAAGTGGATGGAGTATTTCAACAAGGTAATGTTTTTACTTTTTACTTTGGTGTCATCTCTCATGAAATAAAAAACACTCACAACCGACACATCACGTGGATGGTATACAGAGTTCGTTTAATGTTCTTAAATTTTTTTTTCTCTTATTTTGTATAAAATATTGTGTGTGTGCGCGTGTAGGCTTTGTTTCTCTTTACTTTTTCTTTTTGGCTTGGAGATCTGCGCAAACTTGTATAGCCTTTTCTCTCCACTTATTTTCCCATTTCCGCAAACCATAGTTATGAGATCCGGTCCAGGCATTGATCCAGTCAAAAGTGACCCAACCGGGTATTGATCCGGTCAAAAGTCTGGTTCACGAGTCAATTGGTTCAATCGTCAAGTCATTTGGGTCAATACTGGGTTAATAATATGCTAGAATTATTAGTTATCAAATAAATAATTTGATGGAAAAAAATACAAAACAATTGTTAATCTTTGATTTGGAAGCAGTAGAAAAGGGGAAAAAAGTTCAAACTTCACATAATACCAACACATAACAATACGTCAAAGTTCAAGCATCAACTAATTCACAATAAAAGTTTAAACTCATCATCAAAGTATTAAACCAAACTCAATTCAATATATATAACCAAAGTTCAAAATTGAAATTACAAATAAAACTGGGTCAATCGGTCTGACAGTCGGGTCAACTGGTTCGACCGCCGGGTCAACCGGTTTAACCACCGGGTTAAAGCGGGTCAAGGCGAGTCAGAACGGGTTGATTGCATAACCGATCTAATTAAAGACCCGGACAGGTTGAAGCACCGGGTCAACCAGTCCGACCGCCGGGCCGGTCCGAGTCTGATAACTATGCGGCAAACCCATAAACCAAAAGTATTAACATGCCATGACTTAATCATATATATATATATATATATATATATATATATAAAGATAAAAGATAACATATCATGTATGTTTCTAGATTATTGTATGACTTAATCATATATAGATAGATAAAAGGTAACATATATTATCAGGTAAGTTTCCAGATTATTATACTTTCTTTACGAATGCTTCGATTATTATTCAATAATAATTTATTTATATAAATATTGTATATTTTTTTATCATTTATGATACCGTAAAATATTATAAAATACATTTTTTTGTACTTCCTCCGTTTCTTTTTAATTCACATTTTGAACCACTTCTCTGTTTCTTTTTTACTTGTCATATTAGAAACTTTGTGCAATATTAAATATTTTTTTTCAAATTTACCCTTTAATTTAATGTACTTATACAATTTTTAATAAATCAAAATCAACTAAGTATTAAATTATATACTCCACTAGTGGAGTTTTAAATACGGGTAGTTTTGAAAAGTAATGAAATTTTTTATAAAATGTAGATAACCAACTATTTTTAACAAAATTTTCTTAATATGTGTGAATTACGTAAAGTTGACAACTAAAAAAGAACGGAGCAAATATTATTTATAATGATTAAAACAGTCAAATTATCTTCGACCACCACAGTGGATATCCCTAAATTTTAAGTACCAGATTAACTGTACTTATGTATGTATATACTCCCTTGTTCCTTTTTATCTAGCGTGAATAACCGAATCTCACATATCAATAAATTTAGTTATTTCACAAATTTTTATAAAAAAATTGTTATTTTTCTAAAATTATCTCTAATTTATATATTCACATTTATATCTCATATTTAATTAAAAAAAAAATTAAATAAAGTGTCATGTAGTTTTGGGAAAAAAATAAAAAAAACTTCTTGATATTAAAAACATGACAAATAAAAAACATGGGAAATGATGTAATGGTTATTAACTGCATACTAGTCAAACTACCCAAAAGGCTCCTCCTTCACCTCCATCCTCCATGACTTCCTCGACTCCGGCGATCTTCAACGCCGACGGCGACCACTCTGGGCGTCTCCGACAAGAGCGCCGGTCTCGAGTTCTCCACCAAAGCTATCCGTGCCTTCATCCTCTCTCGCGTCCATCTCGAGTCCATCTCTCGTCTCCTTCCTCTCCTCACCTTTCTGCTTAGTCTCCGCGAGATCATCAACCTCCAAGACCTTCTCGAGCTCTTCACCTTCGACAACGCTTGCCGAGTCACCTCGGCCATGACCCTTCTCTTCTCAACGCTTCATCACCGTCCCTTCTCGACCGTGAGCTCGCTCCGCCTTTGAGGAAGCCACGCATCCCGGCTCGCCGCTTCTCTCACCCCTTTCCCGTTCATCCGGAAGCTCCAGTGCTTTTCTCAACCTCGATTCGAACGCCGGCTCGGAGAAGAGGGTTGCAAAGGTCCAAGCTTTCGCCATGGAGGTTGTACTGGAGAGGAAGAGGAGGCGAGACTTGACTGGCTCACTCGGCGACGACCTTCTCTCGAGGTTTATAGCTGTGGATATTGAAGTCTGCAGGGGGATTTTTCAGTTTGGGGTTTTGTTAGTCTTCGAGGAGATTTCTCGGCTAGGGTTTTTGTTTTTGTTTTGTATTTTTCATGTATGTATACACTATCGAAATAGTTTTTCGATTGTTATGATTTGTGTAATATTTATAATGTACATTTCCCCTTTCGTTTGATATGGTTGCAGTTTTACAAAGGAGGTTGACGTTTAAGAAATGAAATGTTACTGAGTTTAAAAATTTGTTGTCTCTGTTTAAGTATTCTCGCTCTCGTTTAAAAAAATGGGTCTCGTTTAACATTTTATATCAACATGTTTAATAAGCGAGAGTTCTACCGTTTAAAACTTTATATTTCCGCTCAAACTTTTGTCAATACTCGCATGTTGAATGTGTTGTTATTGTCGTAGGCTTGTGATTATGGCGGTCAACCCTAGTTAATGGGCGATGCTATTTGACACCGTTGTGGAGACCTTAGTCGAATTGAAAGATAACATGACCCCTCGACACGGAGATTATTCGAAGGACACCGTTTGCTGCTGCGTTCATCTGAGTGGAAGCTATATACCAAGAGGGCCCTTTTTAATTCTCTTTTGCAAAGGTACGATGGTCGCACCAATAAATTCGAGGATCGGGAAAGCTCGCTGAGTTTCGGGACCTCAAGATGTGGCCCTCGTTCTTGGTCTAGCGTTGCGATGGCGACGCAGTGGTCTTCGGAAGAAGAAAACCATGTTAGCGTTCGAAGGGCGGTATCTATCAAAGACCTACGAGAGACACAGAGACTCCATCAAGAGCACTCTGGTGCAACTTGTTCGACGAGGGAGGAAGAAGATAATTTTGTCAAACTCCCCGATGGTGTACCTCGTGGGGACGATCCTCTTCCCAAATACATCATGCTCGGTTCGAACCGGATCGTTGATTACGTCGATGATCTACCGACCCATGGGGCGATCACGCATGGGTGTAGGCGACGCACAAGTGGCTTATAGAGGATATTCCATAGCGGTAGCCGAGTCGCAAGATAGATGCTGCCAGGGAAGAAGACCAATACAGGGTACATTAAGGGTTGCTCGGTCGCACTTAACGTCTGGTTTTAAGAGCTGACCGGAACAGGGAAGAAAGTCCATTTCGGCAAGATCGCAAGGATGCTGTGCTACGGTGAAAGTACTTACCGTAAGCAAGCGACGGTAGAAACGAGCTTGTCATCGCTCGATATAAAAGAGGTAATAAATCATGGACAATGTTTAAGATAAGTCTTTAATGTTTAAACATTTTATTTAGCGTTTAACTTTAGTATTTACCGTTTAAAAACTTATTCATAGTGGTTTAAATATTTTGTTCTCCGTTTAATTATATTCTATAACGTTTAAATATATAAACACTCTGTTTAAATATAGTTTTTATAGTTTAAACTGAATGATTTCGCTGAAATTGTTTGGTTTACATATGTTAGTTGCTCCGGAACCACTTGCTCGAAGGCAGGATGGATGCCATTGCTCCGGAACCACTTGCTCGAAAGGCGGGGATGAGAGGGCGACCTCATCGATGCTCTGCCGGACGCCCTGCTCTCCTACTTCCGACTCACGCACGCGACGCATTCCTCGGCCGGGAGAAGCCCTCCCCTACCACGGCAGTTTGCAACAACCCCCTCACGACGACAACGACAGTCCCCGATTGATGGCGGCCCCGACCATGGCAGCCCCCTCCGGCCGTGGCGACCTCACCGGTGACATTAGGCGAAGATGTCACCGCAACTCTTATCGAGCATGCCGGATATTGATGACCGAGTTTTCGGCTCGCCGCTCGTGTCGAGGCGGAAGGGCGTTTCGCACATCTGCCGCCATCCCTCGAAAGAATCGAAGCACCGGGATGAGCGAGGCGTCGGAATTTGGCGACGAGCGACATCATCGGGAAGGTCATTCAAAGGCGGCCACATTCGAAGAGACTTGCGAAAAAGAGGGAGAACAATCGCCTCTATCTCCACCGTCGGGGTCGACGATGAAACAATAACAACACCATCGTCGGCTGATGTTGTTGTTGAGAAGGACATCGTAGATGATGTGGCCGTTGCACTTTGCTGAGAAGGTCGTTGACTCTCTTCTCGATGAAATCCTCGACCCGGTGGAACCGGGTGCCAGAGATGCGGCATCAAAGATGGACACAATCACGAAGATCAAGAACAAGTTAAGGGTGTGTCTCCCAATGATCTTTGCTGTCATGGCCACGGTTGAGAAGATCGTCGAATCTGTTAGTCGTGGCCGCGTGCCGTGGCCGACAAGCATCGCAGCCCAAGCGAGGACACAATCCCACCACATCAAGAACCATGTAAGGATGTGTCGCGGTTGATCATCGTCGCCGTCGTCCCGCATCGAAGCGGACACAATCCCACAACAAGAACAACCATGTAAGGATGTATGCGGTTGATGTTGTCGCCATCGTCCCCGCATCGATGGAAGATGCTGCTGAAGACCCCGACCGAGCAACGAGAGAGATGATCAAGGCCAATCAAAAAATTGGACCGGGGACGGCTCGGAAAGCTTTTTATTCGAAGAAGAAGAAATGGGTTGGCCTCGAGTCGTCTTTAATAAATACTGACGCAGGAGTTGATGAGGATCTTCCTCAAGCTGCTCTATGGACGTGGTAAGTGTAAAGTTTTTTTATGATATTGTTTAAAGGTTTATTATAGTGTTTAACTATTACCTAATAGTGTTTAATACCTTTATGTTATCATTTAATTTGTCTACTTAACGTTTAATTATATATAATATCATGTAACAATTGATAAAATCATTTAAATATTTACTATATGGTCTTATTATATACATATCGTTTAACCTCAACACTTTCGTGTGGAAGAATAATCACTGTCGACACCACACGCGACAAATTATACACGCTGTTTGAGGGGAAGGAAATGGTCATCGATGATGTGATGGGACGCTTTCGTATGCATAATACAAAAGTCGCTGAGCAAAGAGCCATATCCTTACAAGAAGCGCGCCTCCATCACCAGACCGCTTGCGCTGTTTATGTCAAAGCAGGACGACGCACATGACACAATTATGGCTATGATCGGGGATGCTGTGCGCAAACTGCATGAAGTTCAAATTGTCATCCTCCCGATAATCATGAATGGCCACTTCCATGTCGTCGTTCTGGACAATGATAAACAAGAATGCAGGCATTATTCTTCATGTTCGGGGTACGATAAGGACGCGTTGGACATGGTAAGTTCTTTAATTATGTCCGATTAATATCTGTGTGGTATTTAAATCGGTATTCTAATCTCGACTTGCATATCTCGACAGCGGAATCTATTCGACATTTGTGTCGATATGGAGTTCGGCGAGTCGGCGACGGCAAAGTACCCACTCGTGCACGATATAGAAACCCCACACCAAAAACAAGGAAGCTTCGATTGGGCCGTCTACGTCATGCGGTTTATCGAGCAATTACTTTGGGGTGAGAAGTTACGGCTACCGCAGACAGACGTTCCTTACCTCAGATTAAGGTATGTTACCCGCATACTTAAGGAGGGGAGGGCAGCCGGCGTCCATGACAAAGGGGGGTCGTCACAAGCGGGTTAAATTTTGTTTTTGAAGAACATGTCCTGTATATCTGAATGTCAATTTTGTTTTCGAATGTAAATCTGGACAAATCCAATTCATTGTTTTCGTGTTCGAAGAGCATGACTTGTATATCTTAATGTAAATTTTTGTTTGTTTTTGAATTGTAAAAGCGAGTTAAATTCCATTCGGTTTCATTTCATTGTTTAATTTACGTTCTAATTGTGTACATTTCACTTTCATTGTTTAAATATACTATATATCGCTTTTAAACATCGGTTGAAATATTTCAAATTACAGTGTATCCGTTTAAAATAACAATGTCTCTGTGTAAATATGTAAAGTTGACCATCAATACACAATGTTTCCTTGTCATCGTCGGCTTATTTACAATGCCTAGTCGGCGACAGTTTCATTGCAAGATCGTCGATTGTGACCGGATCCATGGCGGCTAGTCGCAATGTAACTTCGCGGACATCAAAGCGCTTGCGACTCGATCCTCTTTCGTCTAGGCCGTCCGAGCGCCTTCTCGTCACGAAAGCGATCGTAAGCGAAGCTCACTATATCCGTCTGAAGGCCTGTTATCGTCGGGTATGGGGAATATAGCTTTCTTGTACGCCAGTTTGTAATTATCGACGGTGAAGTACCCGCTAATAAATCGATGTACGTTGGTGTGCATGCGCATTATTGCTGCGCAAGCGTGTTTTGCAATGGATACCATAAACTTGCCACCTTCGACATGAACAAGTTCGATGGCGAGATCTACTGAGTTCTTCTGATCGGTCGATCACTTCGTAGCGATCATCGACACAACGACCAACACGAAGATTTCGGCTGTGCTCAACAATGATCTCTACCTTCGAATGTATGTCTGGGCATAAGTAGGTCTCCCATTTGTTCGCTTGCTCACGCCGATTACATAATTCGTAATCATGTTTGAACATTATTGTAAACATAAGTAGGTCTCCCAACTTGAACCTGGCAAATAAGGTTAAACAAAGACAGTGATGATTAAATAATTCGTAAACATGTTTGAACATTATTGTAAATATTTAAACGTAAGGATTAATATTTAAAGTCAGATAAGTGTAATTAAACAAAGATTGAGAATGTTTAAAGGGTGACACTAAATGTTAAGTGAAAACCAACATTCGCTATATGTTAAGTGAGTATCTGTTTAACCGTCAAGTTTTTTATGTTTAAACAGATACACATAGTGTTTAACATAACGATTACCGGTTTAAATAAAGTCTATATCATGTAAATAATACGTAAAACATTTAAATATAGTGACTTCACTGTTTAAAATATATGTTATTGTTTAAATTGAATGCTTTCACTGACATCGCGTTGAAGATGGGTACCTCCTGGGTCACTGATTAAACATCTTTACGTATTTTCTTAAACACCGTTGTCATTGTTTAAAGAGTAACAGTCGTATTGTTTAACTTTTTCAATTATTTACAATGACGTTCTTTTGTTTCCCACATTGTTTTTACTAGGTCTCTGTTTAAATTTCAGAAATTCACATTCAAATAAAACATTCGTTTACAACATTTACAAAACATTTACAAAACATTTACAACATTTACAACATTTACAAGGACTTTGGACACTCACGACTCGACCCTCGTATAACGAAACAAACGTCCGTATATTCGAATGCTCACAGCGGTTGCATAACATGCGCATCAACTTGAACCTGCACAACATACAACATTAAAAAAAAGGTTAAACAAACACATTCATGAAAACGACTATTAATCAATGTGTCATGGTCGGACTTAAGCGAAGATACTGGTAGTTAAACACAGAACGACATAGTTGTACACTGACGTAATGTTCTTAAACGGTAACAAAAAGTCTCAAGTGATAAATATCAACCCCGTTTTAAAGGATGTTTCCTGACCTCCCTCCTCTAGAGAATCCTCCGCAATCACGCAATCACGTGAAAACTTTCTTTTTCTTACCCAAGTCGAAAAGCTCGCATAATTGCTTCCCGTCATCCATCCTGGAGAATCCTCTCGCATTCGAGCAATTATGCGAGCATTTCGGCTTAGGGCAAGAAAAAGATAATTTAACTTGTTGCGTGATTACGGTCGATTGATTCTCAAGATATGGAAGGAGGTTCACGAAACATCCTTTCAGATAGAGTGGTTGTCCATGGGAAGAGGAGGAAGAGGAGGAGGATGATGATGAGGACGACGACGAGTGGTTGTCCACAAGCAGGCTAACTCTTCATATCCGAGAAAAAAATCAAACGCACAGTGGACCGACATTGACTGATTACAACGAACGGGTGTTCGGATATTTATGTTACCGTGCATAAGAATTAATGCCGTCATTAATTCTTATCGCACGGATACCATAACCTCGACACCGCCACGTACTACTCCGCCAACAATTCGGATCAAACGAAAAAGATCACCGCTTTACGCGAGACTTTGAGAATTTAAACGTTAATATGAAAAGTTATACATGTAAAGATAATGTTAAACGGAGATGACAAGTATTAAACAGATATGACAATTATTAAACATATTAGTAATATATTTAAACGGATAATAGCAAATAGTTAAACATTATTTAAAATATACAAAAAGATAACAATAAACGAGAAGAACTTTACAACGAAATGAACTCGTTTTCAAACGGAGACGGCAATGGCACATGCTCTGCCTCGACAATAAAATCGAATACAGCTCATTTGAAGATGAAGTGCACTTGACCAATCCGATGGAAATCAACTTCATTTTCTGTTGGAGAAACCGATTTATATATTTCGGGTATGATAAACTTCACCCAGACTACCACCAAGGTTTAAAAAGGCGAAAGGCGTACTTGAGGCGTTTTGCTCTTATGAGGCGAGGCGTAAGCCTCGAGGCGATCCGAGGCGTAAGCCTCAACAAAAACTTGAAAAATGTAAATAATAATTCATAATATAGACTAAATAATCATAAAATTCATAATAAAATAATTCATTGTCTTTAGTTTTTCATATTTTTTTTTTAACTTAAACTTACTTCATAGTTGATTTAATTACTAAGAAATTGTTTTCTAGTTGTTCCAAAAAATTGAGGAAGACAAGAAGATCAAGATGAGGTCCTGCGTTGGAGAAGAAGAAGTGGCTGGCTGCCCACCATGCCCTCTTTTTGTTTTGCTTTTTAGCCCATAAAAGTTAAAACTTAAAACAATAGGTATTGTTTTATATAAAAAACCTATTATATTATATTATATCTTAAAATAATGGGTATTGAGTGATTAGATATTTAATTAATGCTTATATATTTACATTATGAACCATCACATGTTTTTATATATTTTTTTTATTTTATACAATTATTTAAAAATTTTAAACAAATAATTTTGTTGGCTATTAGAACTAGAAGTTCTATAATTTTTTATTAGTGATTGATGATCATCTTTTATTAATTTAAAAAATATTTAAAAAATTGTTTTATTTATGTGCAAGAGAGTTTGTTTTGATTTCCTATCTTTGATTTCATAATTATTTATAAAGCATGTTATAAAAAATACTTTTACATAACTTGTAGATAATGAATAAAGAATAATGGTTAATGTATATTAATTATTAGTGTTAAATTAATATTTAAATTATAAACATATTCAATATTTTTATAATTTTTATTATCATCTTTGATATATTATTAATATATATATTATATAATTAATTTTTTTTAGAATAATTTAATTAATGGATAATGATTTGATGATTATAATTTATAAGTTTGTAAAAACCCTAGCCTCCACCGTCCATTGATAATGATAATGATTGATATTATTTAAATTATAAATATTTTTAATAATTTTTATTAACATCTTTGATATATTATTATATAATTAATTTTTATTTTCAAA
The DNA here is from genome assembly GCF_009730915.1 of Dioscorea cayenensis subsp. rotundata. Classification (NCBI taxonomy): domain Eukaryota; kingdom Viridiplantae; phylum Streptophyta; class Magnoliopsida; order Dioscoreales; family Dioscoreaceae; genus Dioscorea; species Dioscorea cayenensis. The sequence goes on along the minus strand of NW_024086879.1, from coordinate 7,183 downwards.
TAATCTCAACCGTTGATAATGGTTTGATGATAAGTTTGTAAACCCTAGCCCACGTCGCCACCATCATCACCCGCTCAAAGACGCACCCGCTCAAAGACGCCCCGTCGCCACCATCATCACTCGCTCAAAGACACCAGGCTCGCAACCTCAGTGTCCGCATCCTCTCCGACCTCCGCAACAACCGTCCCCTTCGGCCCTTAGTTCTTAGCCATTTTTTTGTTACTTCTTGAGGGGCGTTCGCCTCTTGAGCCTCGAGGCGACGAGCCTCGAGGCGGAGCGCCTTACCCGGTTGAGGCGTAAGCTTCGCCACCTGCCATGGAGGCGTATGCCTCGAGGCAAGCCGTCACCGCCTCGCCTTGAGGCGCGCCTCGAGGCGTACGCCTCAATCGCCTTTTTAAACCTTGACTACCACAAATGAGCTGCCATAATAAACTCCTGCTGAATGGTCAAACTGATAGCAATGAAGAGATTCTCACCGTATTACGCAACCGGCAGAACTGAAGTCGAACAACTCAAATGAGGAGAAATGAGGAGAACAACAAGATGTAATGCAACTCCTATGCATTGTCTATCAGAAACCAAGCAGAAAGCTCTTGAAAAGTGTGAACATGATGATTTGGCGCTTTCCTTTCCCACCATTTTCAAGGCCAAAAATGGGATTTCACAACATGGACCCATTTGAAGTGAACGGTAGGGGGTAATAGGGAAGTTAAACACTAACGGAAGGGCTGTCCGGGGTGTGTAAAAGTAGGAGGGGGTTTTTGGGAAGTTTTGAAAATTACGATGGGTGAACAATAATTTTCCCTTAAATATATGCAAATTTAGATATTGTCCGAGAGATTAATTTTAAAAAGTAAAATAAAATTTTTATTAAACTTTGAAGCCAACTAATTTAAAAAGTCTTTTACTAGTTTAAAATATAATTTTCTTCCGTAATAAGTTTCGGCAATGATAAGAAATATAAATAAAGTGATAAAAATTATAATGAAAATTATATTTAGTTAGAGGAATTAATTAATGTGAATGGAAAAAATGATCGAAAAATAAGATAAAACAATTTTTATACCCTTTGCCATAAAAATTTGATATTTATATAAAACTAATGAGTTATGTATAATGACTTTTTAATAACTATATAATTATTATTAAAAATATTTTAAATATCATTATTAATTTTAATCATTATAAGTAAATATTTAAAATAGATATCTTAATTTGATAATTCATTATTTAATTAACATGTATTATGTAAATAATTTTCTTATTTGTAAACTATTCGAGAATGATTTTTATTTTAATTTCTATATTTAAATTATTAAACATTTTACTTTAATGTCTACTTTATTTACTTGTTATTAATTTACTAAGTAAATTATATAATATATAGTATATTATATTTTCACATTTTTGTCATAAAAATATTCATATAACAGGTAGAGGATGAAAAATTAAAAAACAAAAACAAATTGGGATGAAAAAAGTATTATAAGGAGAACCATTACATCCGTCCAAATTAGAAGAGCTTGCACAAATATATAAGGCACGATGTCCGGGCCTTCAAAAAAAAAACCCATTTTAAAAACAAGCAAGATTTAATTTTCATTATTAAAAACTCGGAATGGCCGCCCGAATGATAGAATATATTTATCAATTAATTTTATATATACTTATAATGATTTAAATTGCCATTAATTATTTATTATTTAGTTTTTATATATATATATATATATTATATATATATATATATATATATATATATATATATGTATTGTTGATTGCCTTTGATTATAATGGATTGAATTTTAGTTATTGTAATTGAATAAATATTTGCATTTGGTATTTTAACTTTTAAGTGTTTTGTACAATAATATTATGTCATATATATATATATTAATATTATTGTTAATTTTTTTATAACTTATATATTATTTGATAATAAGCCTATTTCGGCGGGCTTGGGTGGGCCTTGAGTAAAGGTGGTTAAATTCGGTCAGGACGGACTTAGATAAGTTTGAATTTTTGTAATTATAGATAAGTTCCGACCCAAACTCAACCCAGCCCTTGGAGACATCATATTAAGAGATTTAGCTATTCAAAACTTTATACAAAGATAGAATGAGGACAAAGATTGTCTTCTAAATTTTACAACATCCATCAAACAAAACATTTTCTTTTTCAAATAACTAAAAAAAATATAAAATAAATTATATTATTTTTTATTTTTACTTTATTTTTTTAATCTTGAAAAAACCATGAATAAAATTCTCATCTTAATTGTTTTTAATAGGAAGAAAATGAAACCCAATGTTGTCAGACCCCGACCGGCCCGGCCGGTTCAACCGGAAAACCCGGGAACCGGCCATGTGGGCTGGCTGGGATACCCCTATTGAACTGTATGGAAAAACCCGGTGTTAACCCGGTGATCCGGCCGGGTCAATCGGGTCACAATATTAGAGTTTTTTTTTTACAATATTTAATAATTTATTATTATTTTCTCATTTGAAACTACAAAATCATGTATATTTATTAATATTATTTTTTAATTTATAATCAATAAATGGAATTACAATATATATATATATATATATATATATATATATATATATATATATATATCAACAAAAAAATTAGCATTTAAAACTAAAATTTATTAATATGTTATGTAAATAATAAATACTTTCTAAAATTTAATTTTAAAAAAAATAAAACAATAAATGAGTGTAATTTTATTATAAATATAAAAATAAAATATTCTAACTAAATATAAAATATAAGAAAATTTAAAACAAAATAAAATCTCAATTGATATTGGGTAAGTTAAATAATTTATTGATAAAATGTATCATCCATATAAAAGATAAGAATTAATGAATTAAATTTCTTATCTATTCTGACAAAATCAACCAATAAACAAACAAATAAATAAAAAAAAAACACCGAGAGAAGTTCAATAATTATATATTAATATATTAAATTTGTAAATGTTTAAAAAAATTTAAAAATAAATGACATAATTAGAAAACACTAGTGCATATAAGGTCATTTATCAATTTAAATATCAAATTTGAGTAATTTTTTATATTATAATTATAGTTTTAATATTATATTTGTTCATTATTAATTATTATAATATTTTTTTTATATTTTATTAGTGACCCCGGTTCAACCCCGGTTCGACCCGGTCGAACCCATTGATACCCTGACCCCTGATCTTAACCGGGTTAATGCCCGGGTCGGGTCTGACAACCTTGATGAAACCTCAATTTTTTGAGAATCCTGGCCACTACCATTGTCGTCCGTGGAAGGTCCAAGATCCTGTCTCTTTCTGGTTCCCTGCTTCGATAGTTGCTGTCGACGATGCAGTGCGGTGTCTCGGTCTCGTTGGTTGGACCTCAAGGTCAGGTCGTCGACGACATGGTCGCTGGCCCTTTGCTTACTTCTCACACGATAGTTGTCGTCAATGCCAGCTTTAAAAACTCCTCTTTCAACCGCCTCCGTGAAGACAATGATAACGATGGCGATGAGAACATCACCGCCATCAACGTTTCTCCTGACAGTGAAGACTATGAAGCTGATGGTGCTGATATTGGTTTAATTGCATAGGGTTAGAAAAGTTGTTATGGAAAACTAAAGTGGTGATTGTAATCTTTGCTTTTACTGCATTATCGCTTATAGCCAATTTGGCTGTATGTTAAATTACAGCAAAAGGCTATGATAGTGCATTTTCTTTTACATGTAAATGGTAACTTATAGCAAACCAAACACATTTTTACATGTAAAATCACTTACTTTACAGCCACTTACATCTATTTACATGCAACTAAACAACCCCTAAATAAATAGATAAAAGGTAATCTAGCTAAATTTTTAAATTACTATTTTGTAAAAATGCTTGAATCATTACGATGATTTATTTATATAAATATTATATATATATTTTTATGATTTATCATATTGTACAATACTATAAAACGCATTTTCGGTATTATTTATGATGTTAAAACTATTGATTACCTTCAATGACTACTATAAACGTCCTAGATTTAAAATTTAGGGTTTGTTTGCTTGGGTGTGTTTGGTTTTACATATAAAACTAAATACTTTACTTTATGAAATTCATTGTTTGTTTGGGTGTATCTGCAAATCATGATGTAATTATTACATTACAATAGTTTTTTTGGTGTATTTGGTTTTAAGCACAAATTGGGCGTAAAACCAAATCCCGGGAGTTGAAAACCAATGTGTATATATAAACATACATGCATATATATATATATATATATATACACATACACATACACATACATATACTTTTACATATTTATATAAACATATAGAGGTATTTTTACACATATACATATATATACTCATATACTTATGTGTATATATATACATATATACATATATATAGTTATACAAATATATATATATATGTGTGTGTGTGTATATACTAATATATATATATATATATATATATATATATATATATATATATATACATGTATACTTATACTTTATATAGATGATATATATCTCATATACATATATGAATATATACACATATATATACATACGTATACACATATCGTTTATCGATTCAGTATTTATAAAATCATTTTAAAAAGAAGCATAAAATTATCCGACAAAGCAGCGAGATTTGGTGGATTTGTATTTTAAACCAAGTATTTTCGATTACATTGTATTTATGTAAATCATGCGTTTAAATTACATCCGTAGCCAATACGCTCCTGAGAAAGTCTCAAATTACTGCGATCTATCGTATATAACTATATATTAATCTTAGCTCAATAGTACTTCATAGACTCTAAAGGTCGACATTTGGAACTTTCGTATTGGTTTAACCAACGAGGAAAGCAGGCGCTGTTGTGGAGGGAATTCTTCTTTTGGTAAATGGCGCAAATAGTCACCTGAATTGCCTTGCCGAATTCCTATTTTAATCACTGAAATATCTGATTCGAATCACTCGAACTTAATGAGGTGGAATATTTCAACAAGGTTACGCTGACTTTGTTGTGATCTTTGGAGGACGTTATCTCTAATGAAATAAAAAATACCCACAACCTGCACCATCACATAGATGGTTTGTAGAGTTCGTTTCAAGTTATTAATTTTTTTCTCCTATTTTCTATAAAATATTGTGTGTGTTCTTAATTATTGTTATTGACTTACTCCGATATAAAATAGGCTGCTAATTTTTCTTATATATATATATATATATATATATATTCTTTTACATATATTAATATTACTATTTAATCACAAAAATACTTGAGATTAATTATTTTTCCAATAATAATTTAATTAAATATTATTTAGAATGTAATATTTTACTAATAAGAAATATTTATATTTATTTAAAAATTTAATTATAAAATTTTTAATTAGTTTGATAAATAAATAATAAACACATGTTGATTAAAATTTAAATAAAATTTTTAAATATTAAATAAATTAAGAAATTTGCACATAAATTTTATAATTATATTAAATTATTACTTATAATAATATTAAAATATTACTTATAATTAAAGTATTAATTATATAAATTAATAAACTATAACTTTTATTATTTATAATAATAAAAATAAAAGATATTGAATAAAAAATTTGTGGTAGAAAAAGGAGGTGGGTTGGAACGACTATGACCTCAAATTTTATGTTTTAGGGTCATAATTGAAGATGACCTTTGTTGTACTTATGCATACAGGACAAACCACTATTGAAAATATTTGTCGACCATCTCCTCAATAAATACTAAAATATATAGAATTCAATTATATAAATACTCTCACAAGTTCATGTTTTTCTATGTAATTCCTATGATATTAGTTGATATTTTAAATTTTATAAAATTTTATATTAATTTTATTTATAATAATCTAAAATATATTAGTGAATATAATTTATTATACAAAATATAATATTTGATATCTCTAAGTAAATTTTTAAAATGAATAAATAATACCTTTAAAACAAACAGTTACCAAAAATTTCAACACTCTTTACTTTTGAATAAATGCAAAATAAAATATATAAAACTGGTAAAACTCCGTGGATGGCACTTTCTTTTATTAAATAATATTGTACTGGTCACGTGTGTTTTGTTTTGGGATCCAGTACAAATTTGTGTCATCGTTTCTGCATTTATTTAATTTATATCGATTGAGTTAAAATTAATTGTTTATTTATATTTTTATTATTATAATTATTTACAATTTTATTAGCTCAAATATATAATAATATTTAATTAATTATAATTTATTTTTAATTATACAAATATATTAAATTTAAAAATAAATTTTATTATTTAATATCCATATAAATTTTGTAATTTTATAAATAGACAAAAGAAGTGTTTTTAAAACGTGAAAACTATTAAAATGACCAAGTTATGTTTGTAAATCGATCTAATGAGCGACGAACTACTTACTGTGACGTGTGCGTATATATATATATATATATATATATATAGGCCTTATATAGGTTAAAATTAAATCGTTTATATCAGTTGTAAATGACTTATTTTAAAAAGTCAGCTTTTAAGAGTAAATTAAGTGTCGCTGTTTTAACGCTGGACTAATCGTAATATGAACGAAGATCTTTTCTACACGTGTGAAGTTACTTCGATCTGAATTCTTTAAAGAGCTGAAACTGTCGGAATGGTAATTCTAAAAGTCGACGATTCGTCGAGTTATATACTACAAGATCTTATTAATAAACGATAATATATTAATGATATTAATAATAATAATAACTTAATGTAGAACAGTAATTATAATCATAATTATTATTAATTATTGTAACTTAATGTGTTATGATTATAATAGTAATAATTATTACAACTATTAATAATAATAATAATAATAATAATTATTATTATTATTATAATCATGTATTAATTAACAAGCTAAGATTAAAAGCCATTAATTTGTTTAATTAAATGAGGAAGTAAACTATTAACTTACAACACTACAGTGATATTTAATATATTTACATTTCTATGTTATAATTAATTAAAAAAGGAATTAAATAAAAGTATATAGTTTCAGAAAAAAAATAATAAATATTTTTAATATTAAAAATTAAAAAATAAAAACATGGGTAATCATTTCATGGTTATTAACTGCTAACAGTGACCTATGTATTTATAACAATATAACTG
>NW_024086878.1:0-29086 GCF_009730915.1 Dioscorea cayenensis subsp. rotundata | reverse complement strand
AAATATCATTAAAAGAACAGAAAGAGGGCGGATCACGGGAATACCCGCTTCGTCAAGGCTCTGAAATCCTTCATACCAACCGCAGTCACACGAGTACAGCCTGAAGTCGAGGTTCAAGCGATCAGCCAGGCCATGATCGCATGCCTGGCCTCCAACGGGTCGTGGAGAACCCAACGCCAGCCGCTTCCACATCAACGAGGCATGATACCACATGCATTATTTGCTGTTGTTGGCACTGAGAGCACCAGTTGTCCAGGTCATCAACCATACCGAATAGTGTCAAACGTTACCAATCGTTTCTTAAACACACTCATCTCATCAACATACCTGTTTCCACCTTGGGACTCCTGAGCCAGAGCCTGCATTATTTAATCATACAGGCCTGTCGAAAACAGACCCTGACTCCTGGCACCTGTCTCGACATTTCAATCATTGTTCCCAGCCTCCCACAACACTGGCCTTGGCTGCCTGTCAGGCAAACACCTCAACCCCTCCATTCACAACAGGTTCTCGACGCCCAGCGCCCCGCCTCACGAACGTCATCGCCAGTCCAACGAACGAGCAGCTTGTCCCAAACGAAAACAGCACGATTACGTCACATCTCACCTCATGTCCCTTCCACTGTCCGCACCAAGCCTGTCATACCATCGTCGTTTAATATCCATCATCAGCAATTTTTTAATGAAATTTAGATGACGTCACTAGGGAGACGATCATCGGCCCACTGCAGGCCTCCCGTTTCACTGGGTCGTCAGACACGAAAGCAGCCTATTTCATGCCAGGAGCCTGAACTGGCAAAGAAGAACCTGTTGAACGGCATTGCCTGGGACGGGCCCCAACATGCTCAGGGTTGTGGGATCAAACACGCAAAGTCTGCACGGCTTGACCAGACAAACCACATCACTGGTTCCTTCCATCTCCCATCAGGCAAGTCCTCAATCATCCCAAATTCAGAACCACAGCAAGCAGCAATGCAAGAACATTCAGTGAGGGGCCCTGTTATTATATAGCCCATTGTCACACCATTTCCATTATAGTTGGTCATTACATATTTGATGATTGCGCTGGAGCAAAAGTTGTCAATTACGTCGTTCATCGCTCACAACTTGTCGTCCGAACAACAGCGACGCCGTCAGGTTCATCGTGTCGTTTCGTCCCGTCACTGAACGTCTCCGCCCAGACAGGTTCTTCCAGCTTCGACAACTTCAACACCTGTTTTGTCAGATCGATCATCTGTCGCCCTGACCGAACGTCGACGTCACAACGCCACGCCTCAATCGATAATCGACCTTTTTTCTACATTCTATCGTTCTTCGTTACGGAAATGATCAATTATCTTTCCCATCGGAAGATCAACAAAGCATTCTTTCATTGTCCGACAGACCGGACATCGATCCAATCAGTTTGAGATTGTTCGCGATCATCGCCGAACTGTCAATCGAGCTGACAAATCTTTACAATCAATCATTCCTTGCTCAATCACGATTGCCCGATCTGCTCACGGCTTTAAAAGAACAAACAATCAACCACGCACGGTCGGCAAGCACGACGGTCGTTACAGACAGTCAACGCAGCCTCATTTCAGCACACCAGTACGCACCCATCCCGTCCATTTCGAAATCCCACCTGCACGATACCCAGCACGCCAGCATGGCTCATCTCCCTGCCTCACCTCATCAGCCTTATGCCCACACAACGTCAAACTTTTTTTCTCCATACCATCACCAGCCCATGCCTGAATGCACAGCGCACGACACAACGAACAGATCTGCCCGACGATCAAAGCTCACTTGCTTATTTCATGCACCCATGCATCCCCTCACACCATCACGCGATACGCAGCTCAATCTTTTCCCATTTTTATCATTTTCATTGCCTTACATCAACCGCCCCAGCCTCCACCGTCATCCACACCCGTGCCACCGCCAGCACGCGCAGGCCCCTGATCAACGATCAAACGCGCCCGCCGTCGCATGAGACGATTTTATCTCCAGCAGCTGAAGACCGAGTCATTGTTCCTCTTCACATGCCTCATCATCAACCACGTGATTCTGTTAGATCCCGACACCACATGGGTAAATCATCGTTACCGCACATGGCTTTCCAGCAATACCAGGTCATCCACCGCAATAACACATGAAAATGATCTTCTCCACGCCGCGATACTCTTGAAAGCAACAAATGAAGCAATCCGCTTGAACGCCGCGCATACGCATCAGACCGCCTGTCCGACGCCGGTTTCCTCCAGTCAACATAAACCATTGGCCGGGCATGGCTGCCGCCCACCTCCACCACCGCTCGTCACGTCCAAAGCCCCACACCAGTTTGCCGATGATTTGCATCTTTCACCACATCAGAACAGAATCACTGAGCCTCTCCTTTGGTCACACCAGCATCTCAAGAAAGCTCAGTTAAAGAATCGTATCTGATAAACAGTGCAATGGTGCTCTATGATGGCGGCTATCAGAACAGTCCGCCATCTCAGCTGATCGTCTTTCGCATCATTACAGACAGACAGACAAAATGTTAAATGTCAAGATCTTCAAACAAATTCCTGTGTCCAGCTATCTGGAGAGTTTTCCGACTCCAACTTTCATCTTTCCACGAAAGATCTTCATCGCCCCGAAAACACCATCTCGCAGGTTCAGAACCATCTTCCCGCCAGCCCATCGGTAATCATCTGCCCACCCCTGGAGTCTTCCTCCTCCTCCACGGCACTGACCACAACCACAGTGAAACAGAGCCAGCCAGAGCAGTGAGACGTCAGCCACACACCATGGTCCGAGACCGCAGACCAGGATTGATGAGCAGTACGGCAGTCGAGTGTCGGCCAGCAATCCAGACACCGGCCGGCCGTTGTCTCGCCTGAAATTGCGCACACGGCGTTAGCAGAGCAATGCAGATGAGTGGTTACAAATAGTCGAAGCTTGGCAGTAGTATGATTAAACAGATATATATATGCATATACATAAGACATCCATTTTCTTCTTCGAACAGCCTTTCTCTCTCTGAAGTTTACCTGTAAACTCCCTTCATTCCTCCTGTAAAGAACGCCTCCTCCTCCTTGCTTGTCTCTGGTCCCTCCCTCGCATCCCAGTTCACCGCTGGTCAAGAAAGAGTTAATCAATTTAAAATTTGCACCTGACCACCTTTTCAACGTCTAAAGAGGATTAAAATCGCACCTTAAATTCCCACCAACCTTTAACTTAACGAAATTCAGGCGCCTGTTCGCTGAAGCTAGAGCCCCAGATTTGCCGTTAAACTGACTGCTTCAGATCATATGATCGCCGGTTGTTATCTCAAGACGGAGACGTTCCCGAGTTGCTGTAACAAGGGTCTGGCCTCAGCTATATCAGGCCGAAGTTCGTTTTTTACCAGAGCCTGCTCAACATACTGTGGCCTGCACTTCATTTTTGAACAAACAGGCTGCGGTGGTTTTAATTTGCATGTTTTATTGCTCGATCAGAGCCATCCAAGATACCTGGGGTCATCTCATTTATAATTGACCTGTGGCTCAATTGGCGATTGTGGACATTCAAATTTTAACCCTCATAACGATTTAAACTCTTAATCAAATTAGGACTTGGATCTCATTAGACATATGTCATTGTTATTATTAATATTATATTTTATACACAAATGCGGTGATGTACTAGTTTATCTTATTTATTTTTAGTGAAATGTTTTTGTGTTTTTTAAGGCATTGACTGTTTTAATTTATTGTAAATTAATTTAATTGTGTATGAGTTATTAACTATTTATAATATGTTTACTAGGGGTAATAATATGTTTACAGGGGTAATAATAATAGTTTTATTGATATTTACTTATTAATATAAAAAATCAAAAATTGCTGGATGGTTATTTAAAGCTAAACATGTATTTTTAATATATATCCATAGCAAATCTGGACAAGTTGTAGTAATTGATAAGTCAAATGGATTTATTCCAATAAATGTTGTAACCGCTGGTATAGGTTCATGCTATGAGATTTTTATTGACGGTGAAAAAATGTGGTTGTCATTGTATAAGGTAAACAACCGAGATGCTTATCAATGATGAGACCAATAGTTATAGTTATATACCATTGGTAAATCCTATGAACTTTTCTTCTTTAGAAGCTATAAACATTGGTATAAGAAAATATAGGATTAGTTTTGACTCAAAAAATAATAGTAGACATCTCGTAAAGATGACATAGATTAGGGTTTTGATTGAAATATAGTTGGTATTCCAAAAGAAAATCAAGTGGTAAGTACTCAAACCAAAAACTCAGAGATTAGGGTTTTGATTAAAAAATATGAGACATTAAAAAGAAAACATAGGATTCAGTTTTGAAAATAGCGACTAAAGAAAAGTAGGCTTAGGGTTTTGATTCAAATATAGTAGTCATTCAAAAACATAGATTAGGGTTTTAATTGAAATAAAGGAGGCATTACAGCAATAAAATATAGAATTATGGTTTTGACTAAAAACTAAAAAATAGGTTACATTTCCAAAAGAAAACATAGGATTAGGGTTTTGATTGAAAACTAATTGCCACTCCGAAAAAAAAACATAGGATTAGGGCTTTGACTGAAAAATATGAGATATTACAAAATGAAAACATTTGATTTTTGTTTTGATTAAAAATTAACAGATATTCCACAAAAAAATATTAGATTAGAATTTTGATTAAGAAATAGGAAGCATTAAAAGAAACTTAGGATAAGGGTCTTAATTAATAAATATGAGACATTACAAAAGATAACATATGTTTATGGTTTTGATTGAAAAATATGAGACATTTCTAAAAGAAAACATAGCATTAGGGTCCTGATTGAAAATTAGGGATATTGCTATAAGAAAACGTAGGATTCATTTTTGATTAAAAAAAAATAAGAAACATTCAAAGAAAACATGGTGATTAGTGGTCTTGATTCAAAATAAAGGTATATTCAAAAGAAAATATAGAATAGGGTATTCATTGAAAAATATGAGATATTACGAAAATAAAACATAGGCTTATTGTTTTGATTCAAAAATAGTAGGCATTCAATAAAGAAAACTTAAGATTAGGTTTTTCATTAAAAAATAGGAGGCATTCGAAAAATAACTGGATTAGGGTTTTGATTAAAAATATGAGACATTCTCAAAAAGAAACTTAGAATTCGGTTTGGAATGAAAAATAGGAGACATTCTGAAGGCAAGACATAGGATTAGGGTTTTGATTGAAAAATAAGAGACATTATAAAAAGAAAACATAGGTTTGGAATTTGATTAAAAACTGGATCATTAGGCGTTATTAAGAAAAGAAACATATTAGTGTTTGATTCAATTATGGTAGATATTCGAAATTAAACATGTGATTGGGGCCTGAGTCGAAGAGACATTTCTATAAAAATATAGTATTAGATTTTGATTCAAAATTGCAGACATTATTAAAAAAACATATAGATTTTATTTTTATTAAAAATTTAAGGTATTAAATTATGATTGGTTTTGATTGAAAATATAGGCATTTCGAAAAACATAGGATTATTGTTTTGATTGAAAATAGTATGTATTTCAATAAAAACATAAGATTATTGTTTTGATTATAAATAGGAGGTATTCCTAAAGAAAATATAGATTTGGCTGTTTGATTATAGATTTGAGAAAAAGAAAATTAGAATTTATTGTTTTGATTCTAAATTGCAGACATTCTCAAAAGAAAACATAACATTAGGGTTTTGATTAAGAAATAGGAGACATTAAAAAAAACTTGGGATTAGAGTTTTGATTCTAAAATATGAGACATTACGAAAAAAAAGAAAAACATACGTTTGTCATTTTGATTTAAAAATAGCAAACATTCGCAAAGAAAAACATAAGATTATAAGCTTTTTTAAAAACAGAGGCATTCCGACAAGAAAGTATATTAAAAATTTATTCTAAAATTGAAATAAAATATAAGATTAGGGTTTGATTCAAAAAATAGTAGGGGCATTCCGAAAGAAATATAGATTAAATTTTTATTCAAAAATAGGAGGCATTACAAAAACATAGGATTAGGGTTTTGCTAAATTGAGAGATTCCTCAAACATTGATAGAGATATTACTCTAACAAATCATAGGTTATTGTTTTAATTTAAAATATAGTTTAGTTTTTATTGTTTTAATTATTTTAGTTATTATTTTTAATTAATAAAACATAAAAAGAGTTTTGGAGGGGTAACACAAAAAATTTCGGCAGGTCACCCATCCTTGTACTACTCTCACCCAAGTCACTTATCTTTGTGTTTGATGTGAGATCCGATGTTTGGGTTTGATGTGATCGCATCGATAGAAGTTGAACTTAATTGGAAAGAAAGGATTAGGTTTTGATTAAAAAATAGGGAAATATTCAAAAGAAAATAAGATTGTATGGTTTTGATTAGTAGCAAGCATTTCTTTTTCTTTGTGGAATGTTTACTATTTTTTAATCAACGCTCTAATCGTATGTTTTATTATAGCAATGTCTCCTATTTTTCAAAAATGGAGACATTATTATAAAAAAACATAGGATTTGGGATTTGTATGAAAAAGAAAACATAGGATTTAGTAACGTCTTATACTTTTCAATCAAAACTCTAATTCTATATTTTTTCGAAATGCTTGCTATTTTTTAATCAAAACCGTAATCTTATTTTTCTTTTGAATATTTCCCCTATTTTTTAATCAAAAACCTAATCCTTTCTTTTCCAATTCGGGTCAACTTCTATCGGGTGCGATCATATCAAGACTAAAGCACCGGATCTCATCAGAACATCAAAGATAAGTGAGCTTGGGTGAGAGTAGTACAAGGATGGGTGACCTGCTCAGAATTTTTTGTGTTGCACCCCTCGCGCTCTTTTTATGTTTTTATTAATTAAAAAATAATAACTAAAATAATTAAAATAATGAAAAACTAACCTATATTTTAATTAAAACAATAATCCTATGATTTGTTAGAGTAATATCTCCTATCTATTGTTTGGGGAATCTCTACAATTTTTAACCAAAACCCTAATCCTATGTTTTTTTTTTGTAATGCCTCCTATTTTTGAATAAAAATATTTTAATCCTATGTTTTCTTTTCGGAATGCCTCCTATTTTTGAATCAAACCCTAATCTTATGTTTTTTCTTTCCAATTTTAGAATAAAAATTTTAATCCTATGTTTTCTTATCGGAATGCCTCCTATTTTTTAAAAAAACCATAATCTTATGTTTTTTCTTTTGTGAATGTCTGCTATTTTTAAATCAAAACAATAAACGTATGTTTTCTTTTCGTAATGTCTCATATTTTAGAATCAAAACTCTAATCCCAAGTTTTTTTTAATGTCTCCTATTTCTTAATCAAAACCCTAATGTTATGTTTTCTTTTGAGAATGTCTGCAATTTAGAATCAAAACAATAATTCTAAATTTTCTTTTTGTAATATCTGATATTATTCAAACAAAACCCAAATCCTATATTTTCTTTTAGGAATGCCTTTATTTTTGAATCAAAACAATAATCTTATGTTTTTTTATTGGAATGCATGCTATTTTTCAATCAAAACCCTAATCCTATGTTTTTTTCGGAGTGCCTACTATTTTTGTATCAAAACCTTAATCCTAAGTTTTCTTTTCGTAATGCCTTATATTTTTTAATAAAAATATTAATTCTATATGTTGTTTTCGTAATGTCTACAATTTTTGAATTAAAATCCTAATATTATGTTTTTTTATAGTAATGTCTCTTTGTTTTCAATCAAAACCCCAATCACATGTTTTAATTTCAGAATATCTACCATAATTGAATCAAACACTAATAATATGTTTTCTTTTCTTAATAACGCCTAATGATCAGTTTTTAATCAAATTCCAAACCTATGTTTTCTTTTTATAATGTCTCTTATTTTTCAATCAAAACCCTAATCCTATGTCTTGCCTTCAGAATGTCTCCTATTTTTCATTCAAAACCGAATTCTAAGTTTTCTTTTTCAGAATGTCTCATATTTTTTAATCAAAACCCTAATCCAAAGTTTTTTTTCGAATGCCTCCTATTTTTTAATGAAAAACCTAATCTTAAGTTTTCTTTATTGAATGCCTACTATTTTTGAATCAAAACAATAAGCCTATGTTTTATTTTCGTAATATCTCATATTTTTCAATGAATACCCTAATCCTATGTTTTTCTTTTCGGAATGTCTGCTATTTTTGAATCAAGACCCTAATCCTATGTTTTCTTTCGGAATGTTTACTATTTTTTTAATCAAAAATGGAATCCTACATTTTCTTATAGCAATGTATCCTAATTTTCAATCAGGACCCTAATGCTATGTTTTCTTTTAGAAATGTCTCATATTTTTCAATCAAAACCATAAACATATGTTATCTTTTGTAATGTCTCATATTTATTAATTAAGACCCTTATCCTAAGTTTCTTTTAATGCTTCCTATTTCTTAATCAAAATTCTAATCTAATATTTTTTTGTGGAATATCTATTAATTTTTAATCAAAACAAAAATCAAATGTTTTCATTTTGTAATATCTCATATTTTTCAGTCAAAGCCCTAATCCTATGTTTTTTTTTTCGGAGTGGCAATTAGTTTTCAATCAAAACCCTAATCCTATGTTTTCTTTTGGAAATGTAACCTATTTTTTAGTTTTTAGTCAAAACCATAATTCTATATTTTATTGCTGTAATGCCTCCTTTATTTCAATTAAAACCCTAATCTATGTCGGAATGACTACTATATTTGAATCAAAACCCTAAGCCTACTTTTTCTTTCGGAAGGTCTGCTATTTTTCAAACAAAACCTGAATCCTATGTTTTCTTTTTAATGTCTCATATTTTTTAATCAAAACCCTAATCCTGAGTTTTTGGTTTGAGTGCCTCGCAGTTTTCTTTTGGAATGCCAACTATATTTCAATCAAAACCCTAATCCTATGTCATCTTTTCGGAATGTCTATTATTTTTGAGACAAAACTCTAATCCTATATTTTCTTATACCAATGTTTATAGCTTCTACTGGAAAAAGTTCATGGGATTTACCAATGGTATATAACTATAACTATTGGTCTCATCATTGGTAAAGCATCTCAGATTTGTTTACCTTATACCAATGACAAATTGTATATTCCCACATTTTTCACCGTCAATAAAAATCTCATAAGCATAGACCTATACCAACGGTTACAACATTTGTTGGAATAAATCCATTTGACTTATCAATGACTACAACATCCGTTGCTATGGATATATATTAAAAAATACATGTTTAGCTTTAGAAATAACCATCCCATCGGTACAATTTTTTATATTAATAAGTAATCCATCAATAAAACTATTATTATTACCCCTGTAAACATATTATAAATAGTTAATAACTCATACACAATTAAATTAATTTACAATAAATTAAAACAGTCAATGCCTTAAAAAAACACAAAAACATTTCACTAAAAATAAATAAGATAAACTAGTACATCACCACTGTTTATGTATAAAAAAATATAATAATAATAATAACAATGACATATGTCCTAATAGAATCCAAATCCTAATTTAATTAAAATTTAAATCATTGTAAGGATTAAAATTTGAATGTCCTAATCATAATTGATTTTGGGTGTTCTCTTTAAATAAGTTATTTGATTATCTTGGATTAAAATACAAATCCCGAGCCAAATAAAAAACATGCAAATTACAAAATTACCCTTGAGAACATATTTGATTCAAAATGGAAATTACAAAATTGCCTTGAGAACATATTTCGAGGCAAAATGCAAATTACAAAAAAAATGACTTCAGAACATATCTCGACGCAAAATGCAAATTACAAGATTGCCCTTGAGAACACATATCTCGGGGCAATCTCAAATCTTAGGATAGCCCAAATATGCATCTCGAGGCGAGGTTAAATTTCATATAGTCTAAGAACAGATCTCGAGACAACCTGAGAAAATGCAAATCCTAGGGCTCCCAAACACATATCCCGAGGCAGATTGAATTTTATTAATTTAATTAAATTTAAAAATTTAATTAAAATTTTAAATTTTGATTTTATCCTCTCTTGAAATTTTATTAATTAAATTTTGAAAAAAAATTCAAATTTTAAATTTTAAATTTAATTTTATGCTCTTTCTCTTGACTTGTTCCGCGAAGAGGTTATGGGTTAGGATTCTACGGGAGGGGGTTGGGATTAAGATAAGAATGGAAATAATTCTTTTACAAGGAGGAGGAATTGAAAAGAAAGGGGAGTTTTTTTTAGAGAGTAAAAAAACTCAGAGTGGAGGGAAGAAGAATTTAGAGAAAAACAATTTAGAGGAAAAAATAGAAAAAAAAGAAAAATGGTTGTCTTTCTCCTCTTATGCTTATAAATATACATATATATATCTAAAATTTTGTCTCTTGCACTCTTCGCTCGCTGCTGTAGCCACTCGTCGCCGCTGCTACTGCTAACCGCCATTGCTGCTTGAGTGGCTGAGATAACGCCGGCAGGCATGCCGTTTGCTGCTCGCCGCTGCTACAGCTGCTGCCCCCATTGCTTGCGGAAACTCATCAAATCTAATGTCCTCGTCTCTGGTCTCTCGGACCTTGGTGCTGAGATCGCCAAAAATTTTGTCCTGGCTTGTGTAATTCTGTCTCACACTCTGTCTCTCCTACTTCTTTCCCTCTCTCTTCCCACTATGAAGACATGATCAGTGCCATGGGAGGAGGAGAGACTCAAAATGATGAACAATGAAAGGGATTACCATTGATTTCTTGAGAAGATGTTATGTTAATTTGCAAAGACTTAAATACTACTGAAATGGGTGTTTCAGACTTGATGAAGATCATTTTCAATAGAAGATAAAAGTTAGAGTCAGAAAATGATCTCAAGATCGCTGGGTTTCTATTTTTTAAAGGAACCTGATGACCAGGGAATGCGACATTTAGCATTTTGTCCTGAAAATGCATTCCTGTCTATAATTAGTGATGCAAGAGACCTGATCAACAAGTTACTGGACTCTTCTCTGCTGAAGCCAAAGATGTTGCCATCACCAGAGCCATTGCACTTGGTATCTTAGATTCTGATTTTCTTGGCTTACAAACTTTGCGAATGCTACAGCTGTATTAGTAAAAGGAAAAGAAGTAATGATTCTATTGTTTCTCAATATGTCAAGGTAGAGAATGCAAATCATCAACCAAATATTAGCAATTATGGGAGAATAATATCTTTTGGAAGAGATGTGACAGAGGCCCCATTATCACAGATTGAAATGATAGATTTCCAGGATGCAGTTAAGGGTAACAACCATGCCCATTCAAATGGTTTTTGTGGTGATGTTTGGAGGAGTACCATGACGTGGGATGGGGTGGAGTCAAGGCAGATTCTGATTATAAAGTATACACCGGCGATTCCATGTTGGATTTACTTCATTTTGTTGCTCCAAAGATTATGCAGCGTGGAAGTGCTCATTTTTCATATGGTATTGCTGATAATTTAGATGACCCAAAGTACAAGCATTACAAGTATTGATCAAACCCCTTGGAAACCATATTACCGAATGCTCCTGATATGGAGATTTACTCCATGTATGGTGTCGGGATCCTTGCCGGAGGATCACCTGCATGGTTGCGTGAGGTAATGAAGAAGAACAATGGCTTCAATCTTTGCTTCTTTGGAGATAAAATCATCACATACAATGACAATAACCAAAGCACAATGTTATGTTTGGTCATTGGTCAATAAATTTTTCTGCAATCTTTGTATTAGAAGCTTTTTTTCAGATCAGCTGAATTAATAGATTAATGTGATGGTGGAATAAAATTGGTTGATGCTAAAAAAATAATAAAAAAAATGATAAAAATAATAAAGGAAAAAAATTGAGAAGCATGCATATGCGCATGACCAAAAAAATTAATAATAATAAAAAGGGGATGCATACGTGCATAAAAAAATCATAAATAAATAAAAACAAATGAGAAGCCTGAGAGAATAAATCAGGCCACTGAGATCTCTTCTTTAATATAAAAAAATTCATTGTATGCATGCATATGTGCATGATATAAAAAAATTCAGAAGCATGAGAATGAAACAATGAGAATCATGCAAAAAAAGTGGCATTTATGCATGACATAAAAATAATAAGAATAAGAAAGTAAAAAATAATAATGAAATGAAAACCATGCACGTGGTAAAAAAAAGAGACAAACTTACCATGCAAGTGGGATTTCCAAAAAGAGACAAATTTACGTGCATACAAAAAAATAATACTAAATAAAAAAACACATTGGGAATGCAACCAACATTACGTCATGCCTTACATGCATGCATGCATGGTTCAGAATTGTTTTGTATTTCTTTTTAAAAAAACCATACATGATTAGCTTCGTCAAGACATCTCATGAGTTTAAGCAAGAGGCTTAATTGATTATAAAAAGGGTTATCAATGGTGGTAAGTTTGGCTTTATTGTCCTTGAGAACAATGTCTCCAAACCTGGTTAAGGATCCAAATGATCAGTCTGAAATGGTTAATGAAAAGAATGCTGGTGATGCCGATTAAATAAGGAAAAGATGGTGACTACAATGATACGAACCATGTAGAGGGCAATGGGATGTGTAGCAAGAAAAAAAGGGGTCAGATAAATATATCAAATACTGATGGCATGATGTTATCCTCTTTGGTATTAAGGCATAGCCTCGTGCCAACATCTGACATTCATTCCAAAGCAATGACAAAATTATTCAATCTGAAGCAAAAGCAAGAATGTTAGAAAATATATGAAAGCTGGAAAGGATATATATATATATCCTAAGGCGGTAATGAGAAAGACATTTCAAAATAATAATGAGACAAGCAACACAGTGATAGATTACAAGCAGCATTAACTTATTTATTTCGAGACGGTGACAAAAAATTTATGTAAGGCGGTTATGAGATGAGGCAACATGGTGGCAAAGCACAGCCAGCCGCAATCATATCAAATATATGTGTATATATATATAAATGATGTAACAAATATGTTTATATAATAAAATAACAGGATTTATAATCCGCAAATATTCTTGCATTTACTTGTACTTTTGCCCTTAATTGAAAGTTCCTAAGATTCTAATTTGGGGTAATTAATAGTAGAGACTTGCCTCTATTAGAAGTGAAAGAACCCACGAAACAAATATGATATTTGTGTTTCGATATATCGTCTGGTGTCTTCTTCAAATACATGATTCCAGACTCGTATTTTTGATCCCACAACCACAAACATATATTTATAAGGTACATGTCCAAAACTAAAATACCATTCAATCTTCACAACCAAGAGTTCTTCTTGCCTTAATTTCAAATCTAACATAAAAATAAACTACTTTCATATAATGTCTAACAACCAAATAAAGCTAGAAGAATTTTCTGAAGTAGAACCGATGTCATTGTCTAGATGGCATCATCTAGAAGAACCATTTAAAAAAATTACTATTAATAAGATGTATGCAACAATAAAACACTAATATAAAAACTTAAAATAATAATCTGAATAATATAGAAAAAAACTATAAGTAAAATAATATATAACATATCATGCCTTCTTTTCATTTGGAGACAATAAAAGCTTACTCGATGCATTTGGATTTGCTTGATGACTTGATTCATGAGAATGATTATTCCCAAGCGGCATTTGTTGAGCACTAGAAGCATCAGGAACCTATAATTATGGAAAATAGAAGTTAAAATTGTTTACACAACAATAGCTAAAAGGATTTGCAAGCTAGTAATAAACTTGTAAAGCTAAAAACAATGATAAATATCAAAGACCACTAAAAAATTACCAAAATTATTATCAAAATCCTACAACAAACCAAAATATAATAATTAAATATGCAACCATCAAATCAAAAAATAAACAAAATTTATATGTGACAATAAGGGAAAATAAATGTATTTAAAAACAATGATTAAATGTATTTAACCCCCACCTCATTCCTTTTCTTCAATATAGATTATTGTGTGACTATAGACTAACAACAAATTTTCTCCTCTAATTTATATATATAACTAAATACATATAGTATCACATACCTCTCCATTGACTATGGAAGTAACAACATTTAGGACCTCCACATTTTCATTTGGAAATTGTTTTTGAAATAATGCGATCATAGTAGTTAAAGCTACCTTCAATCCTTGAACCTCAGCCTTCAAACCTTGTACTTCATTATGATATATGATTTGAGAACATGAAGGACCAGAGTTGCTTGATGAAGTAGAAATTGTTCCCATACAATGAATACACCCTCTTTTTTCTGGTATTTTAACTTGTGAATACACACCATTTTCCCGTGAACACCATTTATTAATGCTATTTTTTATTGATGGTTGTTTTTTTCTAATATCTTGTAAATTACTTTCACTTAATCCTTTCTTCATAAGTTTCTACAATATAAATCAAAATCATAAAATAAAAAAATACTAGAACCTCTATTTCCTTGCCATCCATAATACTACAAACCATTGAATTTAGTGTAATTTTCAAGTTATTAGAAAAAACAACCATCAATAAAAAATAGCATGAAGTTAAATAAATACCACAACATAAGTTGTGTTTTCATTCACAACACTTCCATCTTTATGAATACCAGTCTGTATGTATATTTCAGTACGTGATGGTGGAATTCCATTAGATTTTTTAATCTACAAAATTACTTTATTTAAGTAGATATAACAAACTCAATTTACCAAAATCCATAACATGAGGTAAAATGCAATAAAAAAATTGTAAATCTAAAAAATAGTTTGAATTATAGTAGGGAATGAATTTGTTTCTTCACAATGGGGTTCATCACATTTTGAATAATTTGTTCTATTTGTCTCACTTTGTTCCTATACAATTTTTTAATATATAGAATATAACATAATATATCATTATGTTATAATTATCAAAACAATATAAATAGTATATAACGTGAAATATATAGATATACCTTTTCTTTGTCAGCCAATCAATAAATAGCAATTACAAAAAATTGTTGTTTGTCTACTCAAGGATCATCAATCTTTGTAGTCATTTCCTCTACTATTTTGTGTTCATCATAATATTTGGACTTCAAAAAGTTCTTCCAATGCCTTCACTTAGTACTCATATTAGACACTATCCAACTCTTAACCATTTGAGTTGTATTTTCATTAAAAGACTCATCTTTCTCATATGAATGAAACAACTCAAATGTGTATTTGGTCAAAAATTTTAGGAAAAAAAAATAAGAAAAAAGAATTGGTTGAATGTTAATATATTCAAGTAAATTAAAAAAAATTAGCTTGAACATAATAAGATTTAATACCTCAATTGCTTTCCATATGTCTTCCTTTGTAGAATCTGGGAACTCAAGCCAAGTTGTGTAATTAATAGGTGCAAAGTTAGGCATTCGCATCATACTATCGATAAAGCGAGTTAATTTAGTAGCTTCTTCTCCAATTGGTATATAGTGATCATTTAACTTGACAACAACACATTCTTCATTATTCAAATCCCAAATAGCAGCCATACTTGTAGGACCTCGAAATTTTTTTGGCTTAGCATTACCTAAATAAAAGAAGAACATAAAAAAATTTAAGTCATAGTTAAATATAAGCAAATGAAAATACATTAACTAATGCGTTAGAATTTGAACAAGAAGTTGATGGTTGTTCAGATTGTTGTCGAGGTTCATTTGGTAAAAGCTCAATTCCTAAAAACACAGATTGTTGTTCAGATAATGAGCATGATTCGGTTATTGTTGAGAAGTCAAAGTGCGATTTGCCTTACTGATATTCAACCATTTATGCTTTCCCATTTATCTGAAATAAAAAATTAACATGATAATTCATTTCCTCATAAAAAATGTCTCAAATAAATCTTAGTTAATGGAAAATAAATAATTCACCTTTATATGCTCCTAAAGAACATTCATTAACCAATATAATCAAAATATAATAAAATTCAAACACACAATTTAAACTTCATGCCCACATAGTCACATCAAAAAAATAAAATGACCAAACTTCGTTCTACAATCAACATTTATAACATGAAATTAAATCATAAAATAGATCTAAAAAGGTCCTCATTATGTTCATAAAGAGCTTGTTCTTCTTCATGCGGCATTTCCATCTCTTGTGTAACCTCCACTCCATCAATTTCATTTCAAAGCCATTTTGTAATGTCAAGTAAATTAGCAACTTGTATTTCTACACTCTCTTGACCCCTATCAAAGGATGGTCCACCACCCATATCATATATGTCCCTAAGTTTTGCATGCTTGATAATAAGCCAATCTTTATTCTTTTCATCTTAAACATAAAAGACCTTAGCTTGTGATGCAAAAACAAAAGGATCATCAACCAAATCAGTTCCACTATGAGAAAGATGTGAAACATTCACAATAGTAAAACAAAATTTATCTTTCTTCAAACCTCTATTTGGATCGATCCAATCACATTTAAATAAAAACAACCTTGAATCTATCAGTGTAGTTCAGTCGAATGATGTCAGTTAAAGCCTCATAATAGTTAATTTTTGCTTCAATAGATCGTGCATCCCTTGAACTTGTATAACTCATCATCTTAGCTATTACATCAACCCGACTATTTTGAGTTCTCAACTATCTTTCATTAGCTTTGGTGTGAAATCTAAAACCATTAACAATGTATCCAGTCTATCTCCTTACCGTATTCATTGCACCGCGAGCAAGTAGTCTAAATTCATCGGTAATGTTTGCATTTCCTTGTTGCTCCAATTGTGCAACCTATGTAATATTATAGTTAATCAATTAAAATAATGCTATAACTTAAAAATATTATAAGTAATCCAAACATGAACTTACACTTACGTGATCATGAAACCAATCATGAAATGTTTCACTTTACAACTTTTGCATCACATAAGACGAAAGACTTGGGCAGTGATTACTCCTCTCAATAAATTGCCCATGCTTCCTGAATACATAATTAAATATACCAAACAAAAGAATTTGAACTTATATAACTTAGCATGCATAAAAATTAATATGATGAATTAATCTTACAATAAAAATGGAGCAACTACACAAAAATTGAACAACAAATATGATGTGCTTGCACCAAAGTTTTGTTGTCAAGTGTAATACGTGAGACCCTCTTACTGTTGTTACTACTAAAGCCTTTATTTTTTTTCCTTCCCAACAATCTTCCAACATTTGGAAAAATGGATATTTCTTCATCAATGGCAACATTTCGATCTTCTTCATTTCTAGTTGATTGAACATTCATTAGCTAAATAGCCTTTTGCAATTGAACCCTTTGGACTAGCTCTATTACGCACATACGTCTTAAGCATAAGAAAAATCCTATTCAAATATAAATTCAAATATAAATATATGTAATAAATATAAAATTAAAATTTAGGTATTTAAAATAAATATTTAGAATGCAACATATACCTCTCAATAGGATACATTCACCGATATATGACTAGACTAGCAAGTCTTGCTTCATTTGTTAAATGAATAACCAAATGTACCATTATGGTAAGAAAAGACGGAGGAAAAATTTTCTCCATTTCACATAAAGTTAAAGTCGCTCGATACTCAAGAAAATCAAAGTCACTTTGTTGAAGAACCTTTGAGCAAAGGTCTTTTAAAAAATTGGATAAGTCAATTAGAACTGATTGCACCTTTTCAGGTAAAAAATATTGTATTGCCTTGGGAAGAAATTATTGCATTAATAAATGGCAATCATAACTTTTCAGTCCTATGAGCTTCCGTTGTTTAAGTTGTACACAATGTGAGATATTAGAAGAACATTCATTTGGAGTTCTCATTTCCTTGAGAATCTTCAAAATAGTACTTTTCCTTCCAAACTCATTTGATAAGAAGCTTGTGGTAAATATTGAATATTAGTGTTAGGATGAGTTTTGGGATGAAGAACACTTTGATACCCATTTCAATATGATCAAGTCTAGACTTATAAGTATCCTTTGATTTCCCATCTTGTCCAATCAATGTGCCAAAGATGTTATCACATACTTTTTTTTTCTATGTGCATGACATCAAGATTATGATGAAATAGAAGATGTTTCCAATAATGCAACGTGAAAAAAATGCTCTTCTTTTTCGAAGGTCCATATTTGCTACCATT
Organism: Dioscorea cayenensis subsp. rotundata; assembly: GCF_009730915.1. Classification (NCBI taxonomy): domain Eukaryota; kingdom Viridiplantae; phylum Streptophyta; class Magnoliopsida; order Dioscoreales; family Dioscoreaceae; genus Dioscorea; species Dioscorea cayenensis. The sequence goes on along the minus strand of NW_024086878.1, from coordinate 10,986 downwards.
TATATCCTCCACTTGTCTCAACACTTCAATACTGGATGATGGTGGTGGAACATTTCAAAATTCTTGTGCCCCATCAAAAGAATATTTATCATTATGAAACCTATGGTTAGGTTTCAACCATCTATGATGTCCATTGTAACAATGCTTTCTACTATATTGTAACCACTTAGAATTGGTATCATATCCACAACAAGGACATGCATACTCTCCATTAGTAATCCATAAAGACAAATTGGCATATGGACGAAAGTCATTGATTTTCCAAATAACTGTTGCACATAATTGAAAAGTTTGATTTGTAGCAGCATCAAAAGTCTCCATACCAATTTCCCAAAGCACTTGCAATTCTTCAATCAACGGCTGCAAGTATACATCTAGATTAATTCCAGGCTTTTTTAGACCAGGAATAAGCAAGGAAAGAAAAACTTTTGACTGCTTCATACACATCCATAAAGTTATTATAAGGTATCAAGGTAACAGGCAAGCGTTGTGAACAATAGTCATAGTTTTGGATGGATTGAAACCATCAGGAGCTAATCCAAATCAAACATTACAAGGATCAAAGAAGAATTGAGGATATCGAGAATCTAATTCGTTCTAAGCTAGAGAATTTGCAGGATGTCTGTCCCATCCATCTTTGGTATGTTCATGTTCATGCCAAGTTGTTAGAGAAATAGTTTTTGAAGACATAAATAACCTTTGCAATCTTGGAATAAGTGGAAAACACCATAATATTTTGGCGGCCTTGTTTTTCTTTTTTGTGAAAGCATCTATAGAATCACTTTTTCCATCATTCAAGCTCTCTTTCCATCTTGAAGCTCCACATTTTGTGCATTTGTCTTCATTTGAATTCTCCTTCCAAAATAGTATGCAATCATTTGGGCAAGCATGAATTTTTTTCAAAACCCAAACTTAATGTAGAAATCATCTTTTTCATTTCTTGATACGACCCTAGCAATGTATTACCTTCTGGTAGAACAAGTTTCAATAGCTCTAGTAATGCATTGAAGGATTTGTTGGTCCACCCATCAAAACATTGAATATGGAACAAATAGATGGCAAAAGAGAATTTTGTGAAATTCTTGCAACCCAGATGCAATTCCACCTCAACATCTTTAAGCAAGCTATAAAAATTATCACTATGAATTACGTGAGTATAATGTTGGTCCCAGTGACTTTCTTCTAATTGCATATTATGGACATCAGCATTCATAGCTTCTTTAGCCATCATATCATGCTATAACTCATGAATATTATTACCAAAGAATATTTCTTCTTCATTACTTATAATAGTAGAAGTAGCTACTTCTAATGTTTCCCCATGAAATATCCATCGAACATATCCTTTAAGAAATTCATCACAAATAATATGCTCAATTGCTTCTCCTCTGGGCACCCTATATGTGTTCACACATTTAACACAAGGACACCAAATTTTACCATCTTCGGATAATTTGGCAAAGGTAAAATCTAAGAAATTGGTGATCCCATTTATATACTCTTCACTTGCTCTTGATATAAGGTTTATCCACATTTTATCCATAGGTTGAAGAATTACCACTGAAACAATAACAATAGATTTGAATTACTTGTGAGAATTAAAAGAAATTAAAATAAAGAATGATTTGGTTGCCATGATAAGAAAGTACATTTAAAGAATATTTTTTAATTAATATTGCCCCTACAATTTTTATTGGTTTATATATAATCATCATCAAGTCCCATGTAGTAAAATTGGTGTCCCACCATTTTACATATGTTACAGGACCTAATGCCTACTTTGGCCATAGGTTGTCACTCTTTGTGAAACTTCCATTGGCTTTATTGTATGTAAATTGTCATCTTCTAATTGACTGAAAGGAATCATTCTTTTAAGATTTACATTTGTGCTAATTAGGTACTTCATTATTGCATCCTATACTCCCATTTATATATGAACCATCAATCAAAGTGACATATCATCTTAATTAATTGATTAATCAAGCAATATGAATAATGATTAACCTTTTTGACCTATTCATTTTATACTTTCACCAATCATTATCAGTTTAGAGACACACCAACATACCACAATGGTTGTCTATTTCTATTTGTGACCTACCTTTTTCAGAGTCAAGATTATAAAGAGATTCTTTAATCTAATTAACAAATTGATTAATTAATTAATTAAGATACATATTTGTTGTATCTTATTGAAACTATGAGTGGCACTCTTGTGACTTCAATGGCAGTTATATATTAACACATTAGTTGGTTGTTATATTATATTCATTATGAACATATATACACAAAGGATTAATTAATTTATTCTTGTTATTCTAAACAACAACTAAAACATTTATAGAAGAAGCACTATAAGCATAAGTACTTTATGAACATCCATATATAACAAAACACAAGAAAAGAAATTTAGAAGACCACAAGCAACGCTATCATACATATATATGTATATATATCCTTCTTCTTTTAATAAAAGAACAAATTGGCATAGAAATATATGAAATATTTTCAAGTGATGCAAAAATAATCAAAGAGTTCTGCTGCAAGACGTTAAGAGGATGACAAAAATGTAAGGACAAGGAGAATGATTAAAGGATTGAAATTCTTGTAAACATTGAGCCATTTGATTGTATAACACAAAATCTTGTAAACTATATATACATGACAAACATAGGCCAGTCAGTGGGCCACATTATTTGCCTAGCTATAACCCAGCTATACAAACTTGATTAAATCCAATCAACAAAAATAATACAATTTATGCCACAACAAGGATCATTATTGAACACAACATCAAGAACCAACCTAGTGATCATAAATCATTACTTACATGTCATGTTCTGAACAATTAATTGTTTTCAACACAGTAATTTACATTTATGTATTCACTATAACTGAAGTTTTAATTTTAGAAACCAAATTATATATTGCAAGATATGTTGCAATATGTACAACATTTGCCTATTTTTTAACCCAACAACTATTACTTCCTTAGTTAATACTATACACACTAATCCGTATGGAATAAGCAAGGAACCTAAGTTGTCTCTTAATTACTCACAGAACACAGCAGAAAAATGCATGCACGCAGGTTAAATGGGGAGTTTATCCATCAATATTTAATTTGTCTCCTCTCTCTTTTACATAAAAAGTACCACAGAGCAGATATAGTTCTTATTATAATTCAAACTAACAAAAATAGTCGAAGATAATTAATTCTCTTATGATGTATAAGCAACTTGGATTTCAAAAGCCTAGCAAAATGAGTACCAATTGTTTAAATGTTAAAGAGATTCTAGCATGTTCATTCAATTAGACCTCTTTTCTTTATCCACCTTTTTTTTTAAGAATCCATCCTCTTCTCATTAATCAATGGATATGCACTACTGCTTGCAGCTGTCTTCTTCGCACCATAACTTTGTCACAACAAAGAAAAAAACCAAATTGGATGGGAAACAAGGAGACAGAAAAATTGATGTAAAACAATGAAAAGTTATCTGGATAGATAGCTGAAATATAAAAGATTTTTAGGGGCGAAACTGTAAAACACAAGGTTAATTAAAGTTGGGTCGCCAAGAACACAAAGATGTATGTGGATGAATTTGCTGGAATATAATGATTAACTATGATTGAAATGATAACATGCTTATCTTTGGAATGTATGAACTTGTACCCGACCCATTTTAACTTCTTTTAGGTGCTTCAGCAAGAGTATATTCCCCAATGATCATAAAAAAATAAAAAAATAGTGAGTGCACTAGCTAATATTTTGTTAGATGCCAAAAAATAATGATAAGCCATTACTCTTAGGAACTCGAGAACAAAAACGATGTTTTGATTGACTTCTTCCTAAGTTTTATGCTTTGATGATGAATGATGTATATGTTGTGATCTGAGTTTGAGCACTTCTACATTTAGAGTTCAAGTGCAATATTTATATCATATAGTTTTCATGTGTGAAAACAAATTTGTTGTACACAAATTTTACAATTGATATAATAGCATGCAAAAAAATACATATATTTGAGACCTAAACAAATATCCTTGGGGAAAAAATTGTGTCAATTCTATGCTCAAAAACATTAATCATCCATACCAATGTTAAACAATCAAATAAACATAGTAAATACTGGATATGGGCTCATCTAAGTTTCTAAATATCTAGTGAAAGGCAAAAAAATACCAGTCTATAATTATACTTTTTACTCATGAAGATCAATCCTACACAAATCATCAAATTTCCTCAAACTCAAAACCTTAAAACCAAGACAATGTTGAATATAAACCTTCAATTTCACATCAAATAAAATTTCCATTCATCACCAAATAAAAAAAATCCAAACAAACAACAAATACAAATCCTAACTCAATTCCAATTGAAGAATTGAAACAAAACAACAAGAAACACCTCACAACTGAAAAATCAACAACAAACACCTCTCAACTGAAATTTCAGAAACAAAACAAATCAAGAAAAATATGAAAAGGTTGAGTTAGAGTTATCTTTAACAATCGGTGGGTGAAGAGGCAGTGAAAGCAAGCAATCCCACACCGACAACAATCAATTGTGGTGAAGAGAAAGTGAACAACGACCGGTAAGCTATGGCAAGCAATGGCGGTGAAGTGGTGGATGAATGGGGTGACGAGGGTGAAGAGGGTTTCTTTACGTTTTAATATCTTTTGTCTTTTTGATATATTATTAAATTGTATGAAAAAAACATTTATTATTTATATTTAATAAAGATTGAAGATTTATAAATATCTCTTAGTCATTAATTATTTAAACTTAAATATTATAAAAATAACAATAAACCATTTTAATGTAACATAAAAATTAATTTTCTATTTTTATATGAAATACTTATAATTTTATTAATTTATATAATAGACATTATCTTTTAATAGTAAGCATTTTTTTAAAATAAGATATATAAAATATATTGTAATTGAATGTTAAAATTAATTTTCAAAATATTTAAAATCAAATATTTATTTACCAAAAAAATAAATTATTTTTTTTAGTGGTTGTTGTAAAGAATGTTAATCTTTTAAATATTTAGTTCAATAATTATTTATCTTAATCAAACAAAAAAGTATATGTCACAAATTATTTATATAATATAATAAGTTAAGTAATTTCCATAAATTTGAAAATTAATTGATTAATTTATATATCCAATCAATGTTCATAAGTTTGTTATTTTTACAGATGTGCATATAATTTATTGAGTAAATTATCATGATATTATTTTCTATATTTTTTATAATGTTTAGTTTTTTAATTTAATTTTTATATTTAATATTAATCTAAAAAACAATTCTGATAATATTATTATAATTAAGTCATGCTCTACAAAAATATATAGTTCTACCAAAGAACGATATCCATCACTGAATATCTAACCTATTCTAACATTTTTAAAGATTCATTGGTATAGATAATCTATAGCTACTACATGTGACCATTGCTACAAATAAGTATAAGTATAGACTAGGAGTTATACCAATAGTACAATATCCATCAGTAAATGTCATATTTATTATAGCAAATTGAATGCTCCATTGGTATAGATAGTTTATAGCTACAAATTTGACTATCACTATAGTATCTATACCAATAGAACAAAATCCGATAATAAATATCTTATATATCGTAACAGTTTTAAAGTAACGTCGGTAAAACAAGTCTATAGCTACGGAATTTAACTGATACTATAGAGAAGAGTCATTATATGGCAATTTTATTGTATTGTATGTTTTCTTTTCGAAATGTTTCCTATTTTCTATTTTTTAATCAAAAAGCTAATTCTATGTTTTCTTATAGTAATGTCTCATATTTTTTAATTAAAAATATAATCCTATGTTTTCATTTCGAAATGGCCACTATATTTGTTACAAAACCCTAATCCTATGGCTTCTTTTGAGAATGTCACTTTTCTTTTAATCAAAACACAAAATTAATGTTTATTTTTTCAATGTCTCTGATTTTTCAGTTTTGAATAAAAATGCTAGCTTATGTTTTATGTTTGGAATGTCTAGTGTTTTTCAATCAAAAAGCTAATCCTTTTTTTTTTCAGAATGTCTGCTATTTTTGAATCAAAAGCATAATACTATCATTTTTTTTCGTCATGTGTCCTTCTTTTCAATTTTGAATCAAAACCCTAACCCTTTGTTTTCTTTTTGTAATGCATCAATTTTGTTGTTTAAAATCCTAATTCTGTCTTTTGCTTTGGCAATCTCTGCTAATTTTCAATCAAAATTATAATCTTATGTTTTCTTTTCAAAATACCTCTTATTTTGTAATCAAAACACAAATCTTATGTTTTCTTGTGGAATGTCTCATATTTTTCAGTGAAAACCCTAATCATATGTTTTCTTTTCGGAATGTCTTCATTTTTGAATCAAACCCCTACTCCTATGTTTTCTTATAATAATGTCTCCTATTATTCAAACAAAACAATAATCATATTTTTTCTTTTCAAAATGCCTACTATTTTTCAATCAAAACCCAAATCCTATGTTTTCTTTCAAAATGTCTCCTATTCTGCAAACAAAACCCAAATCTTATGTTTTTCTTTTTTTAATGTCTCCTTTTTATCAGTTTTGAATCAAAACCCTAACCTATGTTTTCTTTTAGGAATGTCTCCTTTTTTTAATCATAAACCTAATCCTTTCTTTTCTTTTTAGAATGTCTGCTAATTTTTAAACATGACCCTAATTTTATGTTTTCTTTTCGCAATGTGTCCTCTTTTTTAGTTTTAAATCAAAACGCTAATAGTATCTTTTGTTTTGAGAATGTCTGTTATTTTTTAATCAAAATCCTAATTTTATATTTTATTTTTGGAGTGTCTCCTATTGTTGAATAAAAATACTAATCCTATGTTTTCTTTATAGAATGTCTCCTATTTTTTTAAATTAGAATCATAATCCTATGTTTTCTTTTCGATATGACTTCTATTTTTTAATCAAAATACTATTGCGATGTTTTCTTTTCTTAATGTCTACTATTTAACTTTTTCTAGTCAAAACAACAATACTATATTTTATTTTCGGAATGTCTCCTATTCTCCAATTATGTCCCTAATCCTATGTTTTCTTTTTTGAATGTCTCATATTTTTGAATCAAACTCTAATCCTATATTTCTTTTCGGAATGTCTCCTATTTTTTAGTTTTGAATGAAAACCCTAATTTATGTTTTCTTTTCAATATGTCTTCTATTTTTTAACTAATGCCTTCTTCGTTCGTTCCGAGGTGGTGACCCTCTTTTACCTATGTTTTCTTTTCGGATTGTCACCTAAATTTCGGGTTTTAATAAAAAATCTTATCCTATTTTTATTCTCGGAATGTCTTCTAGTTTTGAATCAGAACCCTAATCGTATGTTATCTTTTCGGATTTTTTTTTTGGTTTTGAATTAAACAACAATCCTACATCTTACTTTCAGAATGTCTCCTATTTTTCGATTTTTCAATCAAAGCTCTAATCCTACATTTTCTTTTGTTAATGTCTCCTATTTTTCAGATTTGAAATAAAACCCTTATCATATGTGAATGCCACAAATTTCTCAAATTTGAATTAAAATACTTATCATATGTGGAATGTCTCATATTTTTAAATCAAAACTCTAATCCTATGTTTTCACTTTTTAGAATGTCTTTATTTTTCAGTTTTTAATCAAAACCCTAATCCTACATTTTCTTTTCGTAATACCTCCAAATTTTGAATAAAAATTCTAATCATTATCCTAGGTTTTATTTTAGTAATTTCTAATATATTTTAGTCAAAACACTAATCCTCCGTTTTCTTTTCGGAATGTCTCATATTTTTCAATCAAAACCATAATCCTATGTTTTTTATAGGGAATGTCTACTACTTTTGAATAAAAATAACAATCCTATGTTTTCTTTTCAAAATGTCTCATATTTTTCAATCAAAGACGTAATCCTATGTTATCTTTTGGAACTGGCTCCTATTTTTAAATCAAACCATTAATCCTATATTTTCTTTATGGAATGTGTCTTATTTTTCATTTTTGAATCAAAACCCTAATCCTTTGTTTTCTTTTCTCAATGTCTTATTTCTTTTAATGAAAACCCTAATCGTTTTTATTCTTTTTGTTTTGGGAATCTCTGCTTATGTTTTCTTTTCATAATGAGTCTAGTTATGTTTTCTTTTCATAATGTGTCCTATTTTGAATTAAAAATTATAATCCTATGTTTTTCATTTGTGAATGTCTACTATTTTTGAATCAAAACTCTAATCCTATATTTTCTTTAAGAAATGCTTCCTATTATTGAATCGAAACCGTAAATAACACATATGAGACATTCCAAAACAAAAACAAAGGATTAGGATTTTTATTCAAAATAGGAGGTAATACGAAAAGACAAGATAAGATTAAGGCTTTCATTAAAAATTAAGAGGCATTATGAAAAGAAAAACAAATGATTAGGGTTTGGATTCAAAACTAAAAATGAGTGAACAATCCGAAAAGAAAACATACAATTAGAGTTTTGTTTCAAAAATAGCAGATAATTAAGAAAGAAATGAAAGGATTAGGTTTTTGATTGAAAAATAGAGGACATTTATAAAAGAAAGCATAGAATTAGGGTTTTCATTCCAAAATAACAGACATTCTAAAAACAAACATAGGATTAGGATAGGAGACATTACTATTTTTGCAATCAAAATAGAAGACATTACTATCATAAAATATAGGATTATGGTTTTGATTAAATACGATAAAATAGGGCACTACATGACAAATGGTCCTGGGGTTTTCCGTCAAAATATGAAACTTATTTTCAAAAGCAAACATAAGATTGTCAAAATTTGATTCCATGGAGGCACTCACAGAGAGAGAGATTAGGGGTTTGATTAAGAAAAATAAGAGATAGTCTTGCGAAAACATGGGATTATGATTTCTGACTTCATAGGAGGCATTATGAAAAGACAAGATAAGATTAAGGCTTTCATTAGAAATTAGGAGGCATTACAAAGGATTAGGGTTTTTGATTAAAAAGTAGCAGAGATTTCAAAATAAAAGATAAGATTAGAGTTTTGATTAAAAAAATGAGACATTCCGAATAGAAAACAAAGGATTTGGGTTTTATTTTATAGTATAGTAGGCATTCTGAAAAGGAAAACAAATGATTTGGGTTTCTATTCAAAACTAAAAAAGAGGGCACAATCCAAAAAGAAAACATTCAATTAGTGTTTTGTTTCAAAAATAGCAGACAGTTAAAAAAGAAAAGAAAAGATTTGGTTTTTGATTGAAAAATAGGGGACATTTCCCAAAAAAAAATATAGGATTTGGATTTGGATTAAAAAATAGCAGACATTCCCAAAACAAACATAGGATTAGGATATGAGACATTACTATTTTTGCAATCAAAATAGAAGACATTACTATCAGAAAACATAGGATTATGGTTTTGATTAAATATAACAAAATATGTTGCATTTCCAAAAGAAAACAAACGATTTGGGTTTTCATTCAAAAATAGTAGACATTTTCAAAAGCAAACATAGATTACAAATTTGATTAAAAATAGAAGGCACTCTGAAAAAAAAATTTAGGGTTTCAATTAAAAAATAAGAGATATTACTGAAAGAAAACATAGGATTATTGTTTTGATTTAAAACATAGGAAACATTCCTAAAAGAAAACATAAGATTAGGGTTTTGATTAAAAAATAAAATAGGAGGCACTTAAAAAAACTTTATATTAGGGGTTTAATTAAAAATTATGAGGCATCATGAAAAAAACGTACGATTATTGTTTTGATTCAAAAATAGTATACACTCCCAGAAGAAAATATAAAATTACGGTTTTGATACAAAAATATGAGGCATTCTGAAAAGAAAAACATGGGATTAGTATTTTGATTTAAAAAAAAGGAGCCATTATGAAAAAAATATATGATTAAAAATTAGAAGAGATCCCCAAAATAAAAGATAGGAATACGGTTTTGATTAAAAAAAATGAGACATTTCGAAAAGAAAACAAAGTATTAGTGTTTTGATTCAAAACTGGAAAATTGGACACAGTCTGAAAAGAAAACTCGCACTTAGGTTTTGATTTAAAAGTATTAGACATTATGGAAAAAAAAGAAAGTTTTAGTGTTTTTATTGAAAAATATGAGATATTACGAAAATATAATATAGTTAGTGATTTGATTCAAAAGTAATAAATAGGAGACATTAAGGATAAAACCATAGGATTCAGATATTGATTGAAAGATAGGAGACATTCCAAAAAGAAAATATAGGATTTGGGTTTTGATTCAAATATAGTATGCATTCTGAAAAGAGAACATAGGATTAGGGTTTTGATTGAAAAGTAGGAGACATTACTATCAGAAAATCTAGGAATAGGGTTTTGAAAGAAAAATATGAGACATTACTATAAGAATAGAATTAGGGGTTTAATTCAAAAATAGAAGACATTCCAAAAGGAAAGTATATGATTAGGGTTTTGATTTAAAAATATGAGACACTTCGAAAAGAAAACATAGGATTAGGGTTTTGATTGAAAAATAGGAGACATTACTATACAAAAAATAGAATTAGGGTTTTGACTAAAACCCTAAAAATGGAGCCATTTCCAAAAGAAAACGTAGGATTAGAGTTTTGATTCAAAAATATTGGTCATTCTCAAAAGAAAACATAGGATTAGTGGTTTGATTTAATATTGTAGGCATTCTGAAAAGAAAATATGGGATTAGGATTTTGATTAAAAAATAGGGGACGTTACTATAAGAAAACGTTGGATTAGTTTTACGATTCAAAAATACTAACCATTCCAAAAAGAAAAGAAATGATTAGGGTTTTGATACAAAAGTAGGAGTCATTCCGAAAAGAAAACAAATGATTAATATTTTGATTCAAAATGTAAAAATAGGACACATTATGAAAAGAAAACATTCTATTAGGTTTTTGATTGAAAGATAGGAGACATCCGGAAAAGAAAGCAGCAATACGTAAT
>NW_024086877.1:0-45111 GCF_009730915.1 Dioscorea cayenensis subsp. rotundata | reverse complement strand
ATGTGAAAAATCAATGATGATAAGTGTGACAATGATTCAATTCTAAACAATAAAAACAACAAGTAAGAGAGCAAAAGTAGAGAAAGGGGTAAAACAATAGATAAAGATGGGTTACCCGGATAATGCTCCACCTAGGATAATTGTTTCAAGTGCAAGAACCCTCTATTATCATTCCTAATCAATGCAATGGAGTCATGGAAATCCTAAATACATAGTCCCAAATCTAAGGTCAACTATGACTAACTCTATACATGTCCCGGAGGAGAAATCGAATAATCTCAACACCGCACTCGCAATAGAGTTGCAATGAGCTCTAGGGATTCCGTGATAAATCTCTTCCTAATTATAACCCAACCTTGGCCTAGGTGGAAGGTCCCAACCACAATTGAGCCCTAGATACTAAGATCACCTCAACGCTTCACTCACTGTACGCGCAACTAAGCCCAATAAAGTTCATCCCTTAGACCATTCACTCAATTATGCGTAAGAGAACCGAGAACGGAGGTAGAATCTATCACGCTGAATAGAAAGGGACTTTCCCTGACTCCTTGACTCACTCTCAACCTCTCCAACCTAGTTTTGTCTAACGCCTGGTGTGTCACCACTCACAAAGTTACCAACAAGAACTCTCAACCCTAGTGTCACTCTGGAATGTTCATACAACCAAGAGCATTCATGGTTGGAACTCACTGATAGACATCAATTTAATGACGCATAATAAATAGGGTTCAAAGAAACAAATACATTCACAAAGTTTCACAGTACCCAAGTACCCACTAGGGTTTAGCTCTCCATCGAGCTAAAGTACAATCAAAAGAAATAGAATGTAAAAGCAATGAATCCATAAAGAAACTCGATAGTCGTAGCCGATGGTCTTGTGGGAAAGTCCTCTTACGCAGATGCAAAGTCCCAGGAATGCGCCTACCAGCGGAAGCTTCTGACGACCTTCTTCCTAAGAATGAGCGATGTCGAGCGGACATAGAACCTCTCCAAGCCTTGTGGCAATGCACTCAGAAACCCTAGCCAAAGAGCCCTCTACTTAGGTTGGGGAAAAGATGGAAAGGGAGAATGCTAATCGAGGCCGAATCGGCAATAGGAAATTACAGCATCGGGCTGGAATCACGGGTGACTACAGTGGATTCTTCGCTGGCGCCAGTCGAGTTTCCTGCGGGCATGGATAATTCCACATGCGTGTGGATTCCTACGAACCCATGTTTCTCGGCATTTGTGGGCAGTTTACGCTATCTGATATATGCTACCGTGTTGCTACTGGGTAACACGCTACTGCTCTGCTCCAGAGCCTGTAAGACTAGAATCCATGGCTTTAATCGGGAGTGGCCGCCGGCGAGGGCTGCACGTTTCACATCGTGGATCACTTGCTAACTCTTGATGAGTGAGGCACGTTATTGGTGGAGCTCTTGTTCTATGTGCATAAGTCGGGAATGCTCGAGGTGTGACTACGTGACTACACCTTTGTTGTGCCCCTCAAATGGATAGCTGCCAAACTCGAATACGGGAGGTTGGCACACACTCTAGCAGCTCACACACGACCTATGTCTTCGACGTTTGAACCTTAGCAAGATTTCCTCAAAATTGGTGCATTATGATCCACATTGGCCTATTTCCTTCATACTCGGCCTCCACGACCCTACATGCATAAAGAAAGTAACACAAAAACACATATATTAGTGTAAAACCCGAGAAAAGTAATGCTCCAGCAACATAAAGGAATGAGCAGCTACGCATTCAGTATCGCACACAAGCGCTTATCAACCCATTAGCTTCTTTCTCTATAATTAGTGCATCGGGAACCCGACCTATGTCTTGGTTTGAACCCTTGTGCCCCTCAAATTAGTGCATTACGACCCACATGGCTTCTTTTCTCTCATAATCGGCTCACAACCCTACATGCATAAAAAGTAACATAAATACACCCATATTACCATTAAAAACCGAGAAAAAGTAATTCTCAACATAAGGAAAGAACGCTTCACATTCCTATCACACAAGCACTTATCGAACTCCCCACACTTAAGCTTTTTGTTTGTCCTCGAGCAAACATTAAAAAACATTATGTGCATGGATGAAGGAAATATTGGAAGTGCTTGGCCTTAGGTTCACCAAAGCATACAAAGAGGGCATTCTACAAGTAAGGAAATTTCCACACTAAATACTGAAAAATCAATGCTCTAGCTAAAAACTTGAAATAAAAAGGACAACAAACCCTGAAATCGTGTAAGTGTGTGAACTCACTCAAAACAACCCAAAGTATACTCCTCACTGCTCTAAGTACAAGGGACTTATTTATCTACAAAAAGTAACAAAAATTTTAAAAATGGTAGTAGCTTCACACATCCTCTAAGGTAGGTTTTTCCAAAGCGACCACTAAGGTGGCTTTCACAATTTCGAAGTGGTAGCTCTTTTCTCACCGGAGTGGTAGCTTTCTCACTTATCCTATGAGATAGCTTTTTCTCTCATTAGGGGCATAACTAGTATCCGACTTATGAGAGTAGCTTCATACTTCATAGGTGGTCGCTCTTTCCACCCAACATGCACAAATAAATAATAAAACTATTTTTGTTTCCTTCTTTTTCATTTTTCCATGTCAGAATTTACATAAGAAACAACTATAACTAGTCCTTTATACATCAAACATGAGTTTCCAAAATAGTTCAATCAAAACAACTATAACTGAGTCCCTAAACTCAAGAATACAATCAATACAACTAAGGTGAACACGCCATTGGCTATGTGAGCATGTATATCAATCAAAACTACTATAAAAAGTGATGCATGCACTATGAAACTCCCCCACACTTAAGTTGTACATTGTCCCCAATATACACATCAAGCTCATTCATAATGTAAATCAATTAAATTCGGATGTGGAAGAAGCAATCAAAACAATACTTCCTTGACTCCTAGTGTTGCATTTGATGAAGCTAAGTCCCTTGGGGAGTGTTGTTCCAATGGGTTATGAAGCTTATACTGCCAAGTCTTTGAAACACCTAGGCCTGTAGCCCATAACAAAAGTCTCAATTACCATGATGACAAGACCATCCGCACTGGATCACGAGGGGATTCAGTGACGCTCAATAAAAACAAAATAACTCGAGTATATAAAAATATAAGACAATGAATACAACTCGAAATACAAAATGAAAATAAACTCAAAAGGAATATCCTACGAGTATACAAGTCAAAAATAAAATCGCGAGAAGTAAAACGGCGAGGAAAAAATAAAAATCAAGTGTCGATGTGGTCCTATGGCTCTATTCTGCTAACTGTGGTGGTGATGAAGTACATGGTGGGTCAACCGGTGTTGGAGCAGGGAATAGAGGTCTTTCGGAGATACGAGGCGTATATGAATGCGAGCGTTCATTTCCTTATGTTGAGACATTACTTTTCTCGGATTTTTACACTAATATGTCTGTTTTTATGTTACTTTTTAAATGCGGGTAGCGTTGTAGAGGGCGATTATGAAGGAAAGAAGCCAATGTGGATCACAATGCACCGATTTTGGAGGAAATCTTGCTAAGGTTCAAACGAGAAGACATAGGTCGGGTGTGAGATGCTAGAGTGTGTTCCAACCTCCTCTTATTCTAATTGGCACATCCAATTAGAGGCACAAGGCGATCACACTCGAGCATTTTGACGTATACACATAGAACAAGAGCTCCACCAACTTGTCTATCATTGAAGAAGCAAGTGATCCACGACATTAACGTGTGCCCGTTTGCATTACCCCGATAAAAGTATGGATTCGGGAAGCTATTCAAGCAGACGAGTGTAGCAAATATCTATGATAGAGCACTATTCATAGCTGGCCGAGAAAACATGAATTCAAAGAATCAACACGGTCATGTGAAAATTATACACGCCCGTGTGGAAATTCCACATGTGTGTGTGTAAAATCCACAGGCCCGTGTGAGTCGCCTCGATTCGACCCTATTTAAAAGGCGATTGAGCCCCGATTTTTAGAATTGTTTTTCTCCATCTTTTCCCCAACTTGAGAGAAGGGCTTCGGCTAGTTTCCCCAGGGGTATTTGCTAGGGTTTTGGGAGAGATTCTACGGCTCCGACATAACGCGTCATTTGGAAGAAGGTTATTGGAGAGCTTTCATCGGCACCCGATCCACGAGGTGTATCCTAGGGCGGACAAAGGGATCCCTTGCGATGAGTAGAGGACTCTCCATAAGACCATCGACATGACCATCGAGGGGCTTTTCTATGGATTCATTGCTTTTACATTCTATTTCTTTGATTGTACTTAGCTCCATGGAAGCTAAACCCCTAGTGGTCACTTGGGTATTTGTGAACCCTAGGATGTATTTGTTTCATTGAATTTCTTTATTACGCTTTTAATTAATTGATGTTTATTGTGAGTTCCAACCTTGAATGCTTGATTGTATGAACATTTCCACTAGAGTGACACTAGGATTGAGAGTTCTCATTGTTAACCTTGTGAGTGAGTGACACACCATGAGCGTTAGACAAAGCTAGGTTGGAGAGAGTTGAGAGGCTGAGTCGAGAGGTGCAGAGGCGTCCCCTTTCCTCCGACGTGATAGATTCTACCTCGTTCCTCGAGTTCTTTGTAGCCATAATAGACTGAATGGTCTAAGGGATAAACTTCGCCGATGCTTAGGCTAGCAATGCAGAGTGAAGCATTGAGGGTGATCTTAGTATCTTGGGGCTTAATCGTGGTTGAGGGATCTTCCACTGGACCAAAAGAGTTAGGGTCTATAATTAGGGAAGAGATTTATCACTTGGAATCCCTAAAGCTCATTGCAACTCTATGCGAGTGTGAGGTTGAGAGGTTATCTAATCTCTCCTCCAGGGACATGTATAGAGTTAGGCGTAGTTGACCTTAGATTTGGGACTATGTAATTAAGGATTTCCACGACTCACCATTGCATTGATTAGGAAGCATAATAGAGGGTTCTTGCACTTAAAACAATTATCCTAGGTGGAGCATTATCCGAGTACCCCATCTTTATCAATTATCTTACCTCCTCATTTACTCGTGCTTTCTTACTTGTTGCTTTTACTTTTGAGAATTGAATCATTATCACAATTATCACTACTAATCTTTCACATAGTTAAGAAGCGAATTAAGTGTTTTTACTCCCTACTCCCTGTGGATTCGATACCCGCTCACCCGGGATTATTACTTCGACAAACCCGTGCACTTATGGATATACGCAAGGAGACCTTGTCAAGATTTTGGCACCGTTGCCCGGGAGTAGGCATTTAGAGATACTTTTGCACTTTGTTTTCTTAGCTATTTCACCATACATTCTATTTCATATCTTCTTATTCTATCATTGTTACGATTTTTTTCTTTTTCTTTTTTTGGGTGCAGCTCCAGGTTATGACCCGAAGGAATCACTCAATATTGGTTGACGGAGATCCTGAGCTTGAGCGTACACTTAGAAGAAAAGGGAAAAGAGCACTGTGCAAGAACAGATCTAATCTAGCTGATTTGGGCGAGAATAAAAATCTGAAAACATGGCAGAATAAAATGAGCAACAGAGGACATTACTCGATTATGCCAGACCTTTAGTGTTGGGGACACAATCGAGTATTGTGCGTCCCCCGATTACAGCTCAGAACTTTGAGTTGAAGCCGACATTCATCCACATGTTGCAGCAATCCGCACAATTCAATGGTTTTGCCGATGAAGATCCAAACAGTCATATAGAGAGTTTTCTCGAGGTGTGTGATATCTCTGAAGATGAGCGGAGTGACGGATGATGCCATCAAGTTGAGAGCCTTCCATTTTCCTTAAAGGGGAGAGCGAAAGCGTGGCTACACTCATTACCTGAGAGGATCGATCACCACATGGGAGGAGATGGTAGAAGCTTTTCTTGCCCGTTATTTCCCTCCCAGAAAATTTGCAAAGCTTTGGAATGAGATCTCATCCTTTGTTTAGTTGGAATTGGAGTCTCTATTCGAGACATCGGAAAGGTTGAAGGAGATGCTTTGAGAAAGTGCCCTCAACACGGATTCCCGAGTGGATGATTATTCGGACATTTTATAATGGTTTGAACCCGAGTGAAGGCAACTCTTCGATGCGGTAGTAGGAGGTACCTTAGGTAGCAAGACCCCAATGAGGCCTCGTCGGGTTGATTGAAGAAATGGGGTTAAAAGCATACCAATGGAATGCTAGGGAGAAGAAGAAAGTGGCCGGGTCTCCATGAGATAGATGCGATAACTTCATTGGCGGCTCAAGTGGAGAGTTTGAGTAAGAAGTTAGATTTTCTAACATCAAATAGAGTGGTAGCCGTGACTAATTGCAACGGGTGTGGGTGGAGGACATGCTCCCTCCGATTGCTCGATCTCTATTGGTGATGGTTCTTTGGTGGAGAACATTGATTTTGTAGGTAATGGCATGAGACCTCAAGGAAACCCATATAGCAATACCTACAATCGGGTTGGAAGAATCATCCCAATTTCTCATTCGGGTTGCAAAAGAACATGCCAAACAAGAAGAAAGACCCGGGAAGCTTCATCATTCAGTGTAATATTGGCAATTCAGGTGAGGAAATGGCATTGGCTGACTCAGGGGCTAGTATCAACGTCATGCCATACACTTTCTTTCAAAAGCTAGGCTTGGGCGAGCCTAGGCCTACTCGGATAACTTTGCAACTAGCGGACCAAACAATGTGACATCCGAGAGGCATCATGGAAGACGTGCTTGTCAAGGTGGACAAGTACATTTTTCCGGTTGACTTTGTAGTGCTAGATGTCGATGAGGATGCGGATGTACCCTTGATACTTGGGAGACCGTTCTTGCGGACTTCCAAAGCATTGATTGACATGGACGGACGGAGAGCTTACATTGAGAGTTGGAGATGACAAGCTCATATACCTGCCTTTACTCGAAAGCCATGCGACATTCTCTTGATTTCAATGATACTTTATATTTTGCTAGACACTCATCGATGAAATTGTTGATGAATACACGTAGGAAAATGTTCAATCTGGATCCGTATAAAAGGTTTGTTCGACCAAGAGGAGGGATATGAAGATGTAATGATGCTTGGATCGATGGAAGAAGTACTGTCTACCCCGGCGATCTTGAAGAAGATGCTCCAGAAAATAAAAGAGATGCATGCACTATGAAACTCCCCCCCACATTTAAGTTGTACATTGTCCCCAATATACACATGCAAGCTCATTCATAATATAAATCAATTAAATTCAGATGTGGAAGAAGCAATCAAAAACAATACTCCCTTGACTCCTAGTGTTGAATTTGATGAAGCTAAGTCCTTAGGGAGTGTTGTTCCAATGGGTTATAAAAGCTCATACTGCCAAGTCGTTTGAAACACCTACGCCGTGCCCATAACAAAGTCTAAATTACCATGATGACAAGACCATCTGCACGGATACACGAGGGGTTTAGTGACGCTCAATAAAAACAAACATAACTCGAGTATATAAAAGATAAGACAATGAATACAACTCAAAATACAAAATGAAAATAAACTCAAAAGGAATGTCCTTTCTGAGTATACAAGTCGAAAATAAAATGCCTAAGTAAAAGACGAGGAAAATAAAATCAAGTGTCGATGTCGTCCTATGGCTCTATTGCTGCTGCTGGTGGTGATGAAGTACATGGTGGGTCAACCGGTGTTGGAACATGGAATAGAGGTGCCGGAGATACCAGGGCGATATGAAGGCGAAGCGTTCATTCCTTATGTTGAGCATTACTTTTCTCGGGTTTTTACACTAATATGTGTGTTTTTATGTTACTTTCGTGCAGGTAGGGTTGTGAGGCCGATTATGAAGGAAAGAAGCCAATGTGGATCACAATGCACCGATTTTGGAAGAAATCTTACTAAGGTTCAAACGCGAAGACATAGGTCGAGTGTGAGATGCTAGAGTGTGTGCCAACCTCCTCATATTCTAATTGGCACATCCATTTGGAGGGGCACAAGGGCAGTCACACTCGAGCATTCCGACATATGCACATAGAACAAGAGCTCCACCAACTTGTCTATCATTGAAGAAGCAAGAGATCCACGACGTGAGCGTGTGCCCGCTTATGCGTTACCCCGATGAAAGTATCGGATTCGAGAAGCTATTGAGGCGGACGAGTGTAGCAAAAGCATCATGTAATAGCACTGCTCACGGTGATCGAGAAAACAGAATCGAGAGAATCTACAGGCGTGGGAAATTATACACGCCCATGTGGAAATTCCACATGGGCGTGTGTAAAATCCATGAGCCCGTGTGGTCACTCCAAATGTTAAAAGCCGATTCAGCCCTCGATTTTAGTATTCTTTTTGTCCATCTTTTTCACAAACTTGAGAGAGGGCTACGGCTAGGGGTTTTGAGGGGTATTGGCTAGGGGTTTTGGAGAGGTTCTACGGCTCGACATCGCGTGTCGTTTGGAAGAAGGTTATTGGGAGAGCTTTTCGTCGACAGCGATCCGGCGAGGTGTATCCTAGAGCCGGACAAAGTGATCCCATTGTGATGAGTAGAGGACTCTCCACAAGACCATTGACACGACCATCGAGGGGTTTTCTATGGATTCATTGCTTTTTACATTCTATTTCTTTTGATTGTACTTAGCTCCATGGAGAGCTAAACCCCTAGTGGGTACTTGGGTATTTGTGAACCGTATGATGTATTTGTTTAATTGAATCTCTTTATTATACTTTCAATTAATTGATGTTTATTGTGAGTTCCAACCTTGAATGCTTGATTGTATGAACATTTCCCCTAGAGTGACACTAGGGTTGAGAGTTCTCGTTGGTAACCTTGTGAGTGAGTGACACACCATGAGCGTTAGACAAAGCTAGGTTGGAGAGGGTCTAAGGGATGAACTTCCACTTGGGCTTAGTTGCACGTGCAACGGAGTGAAGCGTTGAGGTGATCTTAGTATCTAGGGCTTAATCGTGGTTAGGAATCTTCCACCTGGACCAAAGGGTTGGGTCTATAATTAGGAAGAGATTTATCACTTGGAATCCCTAGAGCTCATTGCAACTCCATGCGAGTGCGAGGTTGAGAGGTTATCTAATCTCTCCTCTGGGACATGTATAGAGTTAGGCATAGTTGACCTTAGATTTGGGACTATGTAATTAAGGATTTCTACGACTCACCATTGCACTGATTAGGAAGCATAATAGAGGGTTCTTGCACTTGAAACAATTATCCTAGGTGGAGCATTATCGGAGTACCCCATCTTTATAGATTTCCTTACCTCTTCCTTTACTCATGCTCTCTTACTTGTTGCTTTAATTTTGAGAATTGAATCATTGTCACAAGTATCACTACTGATCTTTCACATAGCTAAGAAGCGAATTAAGTGTTTTTATTCGCTACTCCCTGTGGATTCGATACCCGCTCACCCCGAGATTATTACTTTGACAAACCCGTGCACTTGCGAGATATATGCAAGGGGACCTTGTTAGCATCTAAGATCACAGATGCACTCTCCTCCAACTTCCTCTTGTTGGTCAAGAGGTCCTTAAGAAATATTGCATAGCGAGGCATTTGAGACAACGCCTTTATAAATGAAATGTTGATGTGCAACTGCTTGAATAGACCTAAGAACATTTTTGTATTTCTCATCATTTTTGGTCGTTCTTCAATCTTTAACCTCTTTCTCTTTGGCTCTCTTCACAACCTCCACAACCTCGGGTGACTCAACATTGGTCTTCTCACTAGGAAGTCTACTCTCAACTTGACAACCACTTCACAAAGTGATCACCTTTACATGTTTCCTTGGGTTTGTCTCCATGTTTCTAGGCGAACTTCCTTGAGGTCTTTCTGAGAGTGACTTTATAATTTGGCCCACTTGATTCTCCAAGTTGTGCAATGATGCGGTGTGGTTGTGAAGTGTGTCTTCAACCGATTCAAATCTTGTATCAGATGTTGAAATGAACATAGTCAAAGCCTTATCTAAGTCGGTCATCACGTTTTGTCAACCCTGAAACTATATTATCCATGTTTGGGCATGTTGTTGTGGTTGGAAACCCGGTGATTCCATAGTCTTCTTGATTACTCCATGAAAGGTTTGGGTGGCTCCTCCACCTCTGATTATAGGTCTTGCTATACGGATTTCCTTGACCTGTCATTACATTACTTACAAAATCAACCTGTTCTATGGAAGTAGTACCACCAATCAAATTAGGACAATCAGATGGCCCGAGTTCTCCCCAATACCCGAGTGTAACTTATTGCAAACCGCCACTCTAGGAGAAGTTAGGGTGTCTAAGTTCCTACTTAATGACTCAACTCGGGCAGCCTAATGATGTGACTACATCGATCTCATGAAGTCCGGCTACCTTCTTTTCTGCATCCTAGTTGTTTCCATCGATAACGGTTTATAGCTATTTCTTCGATGAGATGTCGGGCTTCTTCGGGGGTCTTGCTTCCTAAGGTGCATCCTGTTGCAGCACCAAGTTGAGAATCTCTGAATAATCATCGACTCGAGGAACCCATGTTGAGAATATTTCCACAGGAATTCCTTGAACCCATCCCATGTCTCAAAAAGAGACTCCAATTATATTTGCACAAAAGAGGATATTTTATTCCTAAGCTTCGTCGATTTTCCTAGAGGGAAATATCGGGCAAGAAAAGCTTCTACCATCTCCTCCCATGTAGTGATCGATTCTCTAGGTAATGAATGTAGCCATTGCTTTGCTCTTCCTTTAAAGGAAAATGGGAAGGCCCTCAACTTTATAGCATCATCTGTTACTCCATTAATATTGAGCATGTTTGACAACGCCTCTTACGTGTGACCCGTAAGTGCATGGGTTTATCGAAGTAATAAATTCCAAGTGAGTGGGGTATCGTATCCACAGAGAGTATGAAATAAACATACCTAAATTGCTACTTAACCGAGTGAAGATGAATAATGATTGTGTTGGTAAGATGTGATGTAAACAGAAATAAAAGGAACAAGAATGAGAGGCACAAGTAAGTGAGAGGTAAGACAATCGATAGAAGTAGGGTACTCAGACAATGCTCCCCTTAGGAATTATTCTTCAAGTACAAGACCTACCATTATACTTCATAATTCATTCTTAGTGAGTCGTGGAAATCCTAACGCACAAGGTCCCAAACCTAAGGTCAACCATGACTAACCCTACACTATGTCCCACCGGAGAAATCGCTCAGTCTCAACAAATGACACTGCACAAGGTTGCATGGAGTTCTAGAGATTCTAAGTGATAAACCCTATTCCTATGTCTAGATCAAACCATTTAGTCCAGGTGAAAGATCCGTAGTTACAATTAAGTCCTAGATACTAAAGTCACTTCATCCCTTTAGTCTGTTTCTTGCACAACTAAGCCTCGGCGAAGTTCATCCCTTAGCACTTCACTCTATTGTAACCGTGAAGAGCTCTAGTAAATAGAGGTAGGATAAAACACACTAGAGGGGAAAGGGGACGTTCTGTTACCTCTCAATTCATCCTCTCAACCCTCTCCAATCTAGCTTCATCTAACCCTCATGGCGTGTCACCCATCCTCAAAGATTACCAATATCAACTCTTAATCCTAGTGTCACTCTAGGGGAGAGATCATTCAATAAGCATTTCAGATTAGAACTCAATTAAAAACATCAATTAAGGAAAGCATAATGGAACGTCAAAGAAACAATAACATCCTAGGGTTTACAAAATCCAAGTACCCACTAGGGGTTTAACTCTCCATGAAACACAATACAATCAACAATGAAATCGAAAGTAAATGTAAGCAATCAATAGGAAAACCCCCTTGATATTTGTGTTGATGGTCTTATGGAGTAGCTTCATCTTCTTCAAAGGTCCCCTTGTCTAGGTTAGGGCACACCTCACCAGATCGGTGCCGATAAAAGCTCCCCCAATAACCTTCTTCAAAGTGAAATGCAGTGTTGAATCTAGAGAACCACTCCAAAGACGTGCCAAAAGCCTCTCAAAACCCTAGCCGACGGACTCTCAAAAGATGGAGAAAAGTTGGAGAGAAGGGGGAAACAAGGTTCCCAAAATCAGGCTGAATCGCGGCTTAAATAAAGCTGGAATCGGGCATGCACACGCCCCTGTGGATCTATCACACGGGCCTGTGGAATTTCCGCATGCCCGTGTGGATTATCTGGAAATCTGATTTTTGGCCGGCCGTGAATAGTAACTGCTATTTTGTCTTGCTACATTGATTTGCTACGATGACCCTCACTGCAGATACTCGCTGAAAACAATCCCAATTCCACACTTTTTCATCGAGGCAACATAAACGGTCGCACATTTATGCCGTAGATCACAACTCTTCTTTAATCAAAAAGCCCTCGTTGGGTGAAGATCTTGCTATTAATGCACAAGTCGGGAGATGTAAATGTGACTACCTTTGTGCCCCTCCCACTCATTATAATGGCTTGAATACACGGAGGTTGGCACACATTTACGTATCTTAGAGCCCCACTTATGTCTTTCGCATTTGTTCCTTCCAAGATTCTACCAAATAGTGTATTCACTATATACTTTTTAGCTTTCTTTTTCTCAAAGCATAGCTTCACTAACCCTACATGCTAAAAAAGAACACCAATATACATGTATTAGCACTAAAACCTGATAAAAGTAATGCTCATTGTAAAAAAAGAATACTTCGTATCACTAATACACAAGCACTTATACAACTCCCCCACACTTAAGCTTTTGCTTGTCCTCAAGCAAAAATAAAAACATTGAAGCATAAAAAAAGTGAAAGATTGAAAGTGCTTTCGGCCTTAGGTTCACCAAAAGCATGCAAGGAAAGCATTCTATGAGTAAGGGGAATTTCAACACTAAATACGAAAAATTAATGCTCTAGCTAAAAACCGAATCAAAAATGGACCACAACCCGAAATCATGTAAGTGTGTGTACACACACTCAATTGAACCCTAGCTATACTCCTCAAAGTTCTAAGTATAAAGGACTTATTTATCTACACAACATAACAAAGCAAAGAGACGGTAGTAGCTTCACACATCCTCTAAGGTAGCCCTTTCCGAAGAGGCCGTTAAGGTGGCTTTCACACTTTTGAGGTGGTAGCTCTTTCTACAGGGCTTGTAGCTTTTACTCATCCCATGAGATAGCTCTTTCTCTCATTAGGGCATAACTAGTATCCGACTTATGAGAGTAGCATCATATTTCATAGGCGGTACCTCTTTTCACCCGAAATGCACAACTAAGCTCATATATTTTTCTTTCTTTTCTTTTCCCAATTTTTGATTTTGCAAAAATAGAACAAGAAACAAAAACTAATTAGTCCCTTAAAAATCAAAACTTGAGTTTCCAAAAGAGTTTTATAGGAGCGTGGTGCAACAAGTGTCAATCGGACAAAAATTCCTAGAAATTAAGGAACAAACTAGAGCATGAAAAACATTTAATGTTAAAACTTTCCTAAACTCAAGAATACACTCATTCTAACAAAGGTGAACCTCCATTGGCTACGTGAGCATGTATGTTAATCAAAATTTATGTAAAGGACATGTGCAATGTGAAATTCCCCACACACGTAAGATGTACATTGCCCTCAATGAACACATGCAAGCTCCATAGAAAGTATAGCAATCAAGAAAAGTATGTGGGAATGGGCAATTGAAACAATACTCCTATGACTCCTAGTGTTGCATTTAATGGAGCTAAATCCTTGGGAGTAAAGTTCCAATGGGTTGTGAAGCACACATGGCCCACGTTGGGCATGTCCATGACTAGTTCTCAATTCCCATACTGACAAGACCATCTGCACGCAAACACAAGGAGGTTCAGTGAAGCTCAATAAAAACAAAAACAACTCAAGTATATAAAAGATAGAGCAATGAAATACAACTCAAACAAAAAATAAAAGATAAACTAAAGTCGAAGGGTTTCCTCGGGTCATAACCTGGAGCTCCAGCAAAAGAAAGAAAAACAAATCAAAATGATGGAAGAATAAGAAAGTGTGAAATAGAACAAGTGATGAATAGCTAAAATAGCAATGTGCAAAATGCTTCCAAAACGCCTATTCCCCGGCAACGGCAACAAAAACTTTGACACACCTGTTGTGAGTCGTACTGCAAGTGCACGGGTTGTCGAAGTAATAAAGTACCCTAGTAAGTGGGTAGTCGTATCCACAGGGAAAGTGTTCAGAAACACAAGTTTTGCTATTTAATTATAGTTATAATGATTTAAGAGTGGTGTGAACAATATCAATAAAAATAGAAATAAAGTAAAGAAGAAAGAGACACAATGGAATAATAAGAGAGGCAATCGATAGAAAAGGGGCACTCAGACATTGCTCACCATAGGACTATTATTTCAAGTGCAAAACCAATAATTATGTCTCCTAGCTGATGTCTAATGAGTCGTGGAAATCATAAGACACACGGTCCCAAACCTAAGGTCAACCGTGACTAAGTATGGGGATTCCAAGTGATAAATCCTATTCCGTAATATAGAAAAGGAATACTCTCGATGCCTCACATTGTGTGGCGTTACATGAAGATATGGGGATTCCAAGTGATAAATCCTATTCTGTAATATAGATCTAATCCTTTGGTCCAGGCGAAAGACCCCTAGTCACAATCAAGCCCCAGCACTAAGGATTACTTCAACACTTCACTCTATTGCTCATGCAACTAAGCCCGAATGGAGTTTGTCTTTGAGCACATCACTCTATTGTAACTGTATAGAACTCATGGAATGTAGAGGTGGCATAAATCACTTCGGAAGGGAAAGGGGATGTTTCACTACCTCTCGACTCACCTTCTCGACCCTCTCAAACCTAACTTTGTCTAACCCTCATGGTGTGTCACTCATCTAGAAGGATTACCAAGATAGATTCTAAACCCTAGTATCACTCAAAGGAAAAATCAATTCAACAAGTATTCAAGGTTGGAACTCAATTGAAAACATCAATTAAAGAAACATAATAAAAGATCAGTGAAACAAAATAATCTTAGAGTTCACAAGTTCAAGCACCCACTAGGGGTTTAGCTCTCCATGGAGCAAGATACAATCAATAATGAAATGGAATGTAAAAGCTTACAATCTATATGTAAACCCCCCTTGTAGTCTATATCGATGGTCTTCTTGAGTTGCCTCGTCTCCTCTAAGGGTTCCATCGTCAAGCCTAGGGCACACCTCGCTGAATCGATGCCTACGAATACTCCCCCAACAACTATCTTTTGAAGGAACATGGTGTCGAAGACGGTAGAACCACTACAAAGACCTAGACAAAGCCTCTCCAAACCCTAGCGGCAAGCGCCTCCAAAGATGGGGAAAAGATGAGAAAAAGATTTTTTAACGTGTCTTAATCATGACTTTTAAAAGGGCTGGAATCTGGCATCCATAAGGGCGTGTGGAATTTTCACACGGCCGTGTGAATTTCTAGAAGTTCATTTCTTGTGAGCTGTAAATAATAGCTGCTATAGTACTTCTGCTACAGCAATTCACAACATTAAACTACTATAGTACTTTGCCAAAATACTCTCAAATCCACACTTTTCATTGAGGCCACATGAATGGGCACACATCCATGCGGTATATTGCATTGCTTTCTCAATAAAATCACATTGACGAAGATCTTGCTAGTATTGAAAAAGTCAGAACACATGAGTATGACTGACTTTGTACCCCTCCAATTTGTATATTTTTTTTAACATAATTGAGGTTGCCACACACCCAAATGTCTTTTGGGAACAATTTATGATTTCACGTTTGTTCAATGTAAGAACTTAATCAAAAAAATTGCATCCATAATCTACTTTTTAGTTCTTTTCTTCCGTAATTATCTCCACAACCCTAAATGCACAAACGAACACATATACACAAAAAAATAAGAAATAAAATCTGAGAAAAGTAATGCTCAATGTAAAAAAAGAATATTTCACATTACTTATACACAAGCACTTGTCACGGCCATAGCAGGAGCAGATGGACACTGATGCACCCATTGTAGCACAAGAGCCTCCTCTAATGCTTATACTTTCACCATCTCGATGGGGTGTTATAGGCAAATTAGCGAAGGTTCGCATGACTCTGGCGGTGAACCACACTGAGGTGATGGCACATGTCGCGATACTTCAATAGATCCTCGAGCGAGACATGTCCACATCTTTCATTATGAGACCTTGATTGCAGCACTACCAGTATTTCCAGGAGCACCAGGATCACTAGTATCAGTAGAAGTAGTGACACTGGCAGTAGATGATAACGACACTTGGGGCGTCTTTATTTTTCTATGTCTTTATGTTTTGTTATTTTATTTCAGTATTTCATTTTGGACTTTTATTACTCATAAAGGTTTTATCTTTTGAGTTTATCTAATTGCTTTTCAGTTGTATCGAGTTGTATTTCATTTTCTTATCTTTATAGACTCAATTTTATTTGGTTTGTTTGGCTTTACTGAACCCCCTTGAGGATTAGCCATTGGCACAATCACGTGGCATTTCATATGGGCGTGTGTGGTCCACATCCTGTTGGAATTCATAGAGTACCATCTTGCTCTAGTTTTACTTGAATTTTAAGGAATTTTTGCCCGATTATTTCTTGTTGCACTACTCATTTGCTAAATCTTGTGAAAACTCAAGCTCAATGCTTAAGGGACTTGTTTAGCATTATCTTGGTTTAAATTTATGAAAAAAATAGCCATTTTGTTTGTGCATTGGGGATGGAAAAAACTACCACCTATGAAGTATGAAGCTACTCTCATAAGTCGGATACTAGTTATGCCCTAATGAGAGAAAGAGCTATCTAATAGGATTAGTGAAAATTTCTAACCCGTTAGAAAGAGCTACCACCTCGAAAGTGTGAAAGCCACCTAGGCGGCAGCCTACGAAAGGGCTACCTTAGAGGATGTGTGAAGCTACTACCTTCTCTTTTTGTGTGTAAATAAATCCTCTTTAATAAGAACTTCGAGGAGTACATGTTGAGTTGACTTGAGTGACTTTACACACAATAACACTATACCAAGTTTATTATCTTTTTTTTATTTGAGTTTATAGTTAGAGCAATGTTTTTTCATATTTGATGTTTGAATTCTCCTTGCTTCTAGAGAGCCTCTTTTGCACACTTTTGGTGAACCTAAGGCCGAGCACTTTCAAGTTTTCCTCTAAGATGCTTTGATGTTTTATTTTTACTGGAGGACAAGAAAAAGCTCAAGTGTGGGGGAGTTTGATAAGTTCTTGTGTATAAGTATTAGTAGGTATACTTTTCTTACATTGAACATCACTTTTATTAGACTTTATGGCTCATTTGTGTGTATTTGAGTTCTTTTGTGCATTTCGGGTTATGGAGACAAGTTTGGAAGAAATGAGGCAAAAATAGATCATGGACGTGATTTTTTTGAGGAATCTCTTGCATAAAGCAAGGATTAAAGCACCAGTGGTTATCATAGACATATTGGTGTGCACCAACCTCCAAAATGTGCAAGTGAATATATAAATTGAGGGGCACAAAGGTAGTCACATTCATATGTTTCAACTTGTGTAATATTGTTAAGATCTTCATCAATGTGTTAGAAAAATGAAGATGCGACGTGATCTACCGTATGGATGTGTGCACAACCATGCAGACTCGATGAAGAAAATTAATTTGGGGGAGTATCTGATCGGTTTACTATAGTAAATTATTGTAGTAGTTACGATCACAGACGCAAAAATGAGAAGCCTAAAATTCATACGCCTCGGGAACTTTGACAAGGTGTGGATGCTCAATTTTAGCCATTTAAATACTGACTTCGAGTTTATTTGGGAGATCTTTTTCCCTATCTTTTCCCTGCCTTTTTGGGTAGAGAACGGGTTAGGGTTTGGAGAGGTTTTTTGTGGGATTTTTGGAGCATTCCTATGGCATTCGACATCGATTTATTTTTAGAGGAGAGCTATTAGGGGAGCTTTTTGATGGTTTTGATTCGGAGGGTGTGCCCTAGGCTTAATGAAGGATTCTTTGAAGAAGACTAGGTAACTCTTGAAGACCATCGACACGGACGACAAGGGGGCTATCTCTATGGATTGCTTGCACTTATTTTTTATTTCATTGTTTATTTTGTATTGCTCCATGGAGAGCTAAACCCATAGTGGGCGCTTGGACTAGTAAACCCAACGAATATTTTTATTCATTGAGTTCTATTATGTTTCTTTAATTAATGTTTTAATTGAGTTACAATCTTGCATGCTTATTGTTGTGATTTTCATTTCAAGTGACATCGATGTTGAGAATCCATTTAGGTAACCCTTTGAAGGGTGACAACTTTACTAGCGTTAGGGTGATACCTTGTCCTGATTTTGACCTCATACTTATTTAGATTTTTATTGTGCATAAATTGGGGGCAAAATGGTCATTTTGGCACTAGTGGCATCCTTCCATGACCATGACATGAGATTAGGGTGAAAATCAGCCAAAAACTAGTGGCAAAAGCGGTCTTTTTGGGCTCATTTCTTTCAATTTTCTCCGATAAGGTTGCCTTTGGTAATTTTTCCTTTTCTTATCTGAAAATTGAATGGATAAGAGAAGCAACGTGGCGTCTCTTCTTAGCCTCTCATTTCCTTTCTTATCTTTTTGTTTCCATTTCTTCTTACCTTCGTCGGAGAGGGTTTTCTTTTGAAAAACATTTCTACGACAAGCTTCTTCGGCCAATCATCGCTCAATCCTATTCCTCTCATTCTCCTGAGCTTGGTAAGGCTTCGATTTAAGGTTTGTCCTTGTATTTTTTTTTGTATTTAATTATTTTTGAAAATCCTTGAAACCCTAGAAATCAAAAATTGGTTTGAGTCATTTTTGCACTCAAATCAAAAGCCCTCATCTTGTGATTCATGTATGTGTATATTTGTAAAAGTAATTTTTGTATTTTGGTGTTGTAAATTGACAAAGAAACAATTGAAACAAGGCACGACATTAAAGATGCAAATTCGTGTCACTGTAGCAATTTTGAGAATACTGTGGCACCGAAAAACCTTGGCCTTGTTTTGTATTTTCTTTCTTCCAAATCGAAGTCCTTCTTACACGGAAGCCTTTGGAACTAATTTTTTTCCTTCTTACATGAAGTTATATGGCAAAAAATGATTTCGGTATACTTATACCTATATATTTCGAAAGGAACATGTTTACATGAATATGTCTTTTGAATGCAAATGAAATACGGATTGATGTATGGTCCAGCATTTATACGTCATATGCTTGATTCCTCAGGTTGGAATTGGAAAGATTGCATTTTGAAATTCAGTTTTTGATGGTGATAGTAGACTTAGTTCTGACATTGCAGTGTGGTGTTCCACGGTCCAGCTTGATGGGAGGCGGCGTGGCCAACCCTGAGTTTACCCTAGTCAAGAGGTGCATGGAGCCATTGACAGGGGGTCTTTTATGTGAGAAACCCGGGGTCATCACACGGGGAATCTCGCTGGTCAACACCAAGGAAGGCAGTATTGTGAATTTTAAAAGTCTTAAAACACCTTTGTGGTCCCATAGCTAGTCGGGGCCACGATTAGCTTGGGAATTGTTTAAGGCCACATTTGTATTTTTGAGCGGTGCTTAATGTGTTGGAAAAAATGTTACTTTCTGTACTATTTATGAACCATTGTGTTATTTTGTTAACTTGTCGAATACTTAGAACTACTTTTTATATGTTATTATTATTGTTGTTACTAGTGTTTAAAATATTTTATTTACTCTGTTATCTCTATGTTGTCACCAATCACCTGGGTAACACATGCTACTCACCACTCTCTTTTCTCCTTTCTCCGACTGCGACATTGGAGTGGGTCATGTTACGTAGCGATGAGTGACCCCACTTTTCTCCCTTGTTTAGGTTAGTGCAGTATGCATGTAAATTTTATGGATCTACTAGACTTGAGTTTTGTGTACTGTTCCTTTATCTATACTTTTTGGTTGTATATGAAACCCTAGCTGGTCCTGTTATGGACCTTGTATCTTTCTTTAGTAAATTGTGCTAGCAGGCTTGATTTGAGCCTTACGGTGACTTGGAGGTGGGACACTATAGGTTCCACTCCTTGTTGTCATGGCGATTGCCACGTGTCCGGGCCCGAGTCGAGGGCATGACAATTTTAGTGAGTATCAAAGCTACGAGGTTTTAGGGCTGATCTTAGTCCGAATCCTAAACCTGTTAATTTCTCTACAAATTAGTGGATCAAATTATTGATTTGCATATAGCATAAGTGTCTGTAGGGGTTAAGTTTGAAATTTGTCTTTCTTCGTTCCTTTTAGATAGAATGGCAGCACAATGTGCACGTACACGTTGAGGAGATGGTGTTCCTTCTTATGAACCACCACCTGTCCAACCTCCTTCTCCCCCTAGGTAAGAGGTCAGTTCAGGGCATGAGCCCGCTGTGGCAGCATCAGTGCATGCTCCCGGTGTCCTAGACCCTGTACCTAACAATGGAACTCCAGGAATAACACCACCCCTAAGGCTCTCCAAAGCTTTAAGGCATATTAGGATGCCCAGGGTCATCAGCCGACATGCCAGGAATATCGTGATTTAATGGGTTATTGGAGTCTATTTGGGGGGCAACCCCATAGTGAGCCAGTATCTGTGCCACCACCACCACTCCGAATTCCTTCAGTTCAACAAGCACTAGTAGAAGACCGCAAAACTAGTAAGAGCTTAATTCTTTCCAACTTATTGAAGGAAGCAAGACAGTTGGTATGTAATTCTTTTGATGGCTCAAGTGATGCCATGACTACCAAAGAATGGTTGAAGGGGTTCCTTGCTACTTTTATGGACATGGGCATAGAAGATGAGTTAAAACTAAGGGTTGAAGTCAGACATTTGGAGAACCAAGCTAGTATCTGGTGGGAAACTCTCAAGGGTTGTTCAGTTACACCATTGACTTGGTCAGATTTTCTAGAAGAATTTGATGAAGAATACTACACTCGATTTCATCGTGACCAGAAACGACAAGAGTACATGAGGTTGGTTCAAGGTAACAAGGCAGTTGCAGAGTACCTGAAATTGCTAGTGTTGAAGAAGCCCTATGTTCCAAGTTTGAGGTAAGACTGAATCTCATTATGAGAGAGAAGATGGCAATTACTGGGAATCAAACTTTCAAGGAAGTGGTTAAGTTGGCTTTAAGGTCTATGAAGTTGGTCATTAAAGGTAGGTGCCTTCTTGAGAATCTAGCCAAGAGAAGAAACCCAGATTTTTCAAGGGCATCGAAGCGCAGTAAAAGTGATGACACTTCTTCAGGGTTCTTAGGATCCAACTCAGTCAAACCGTCATTAGGGCATGTCGGCAGTTAGACGGATACTATATCTGCTAGTGGCAGTATTGGAGGTAAGACAACTGGAAATGTTCCCAGGTGCCAGAATTGCACTAGATTTAATTATGGTCCATGTCGTGAGCCACGCAGATGTACCAGTGTGGGAAGACAGGCTACCTCAAGTCAACATGTCTAGAGTTAGGCCATGGAGTGCCAGGGTCAGTACTTTCCCCACATGACATGCAGTCGATCGAAGGGGTGCATGGGATCTATTAGATCTACACTATGCCCCAACCAAATCAATTGTTGCTAGTAATGTTCCACAAGGTGAAACACGGTAAGCACAGACCCATTCTCAGACCTGCGTTTTTGCCATGACTAATGAGGAAGTTGAGGACAGACCCAACGTGATTACAGTTATAGTATCCATTTTTCAGCATGATGCATATGTTTTGATAGACTAAGGTTCAGAGAAATCATTATTAGCTTTCGCATTTGCATGTCATGCCATTAGAATAGCTTCTCCTTTAGGCTGTGAACTTGTGATCCAAACGCCCCTTGCCGAAGAGATTGTCAGGGAGGCAGTTTTCTGAGGATGTCTTATCAAGGTGAAAGGTTTAAACTTTGAGGCAGATTTTAATCCACTAGAAATGAGAGATTTTGATGCCATACTTGGGATGTACTGGTTGAATAGTCATAAGGCTACCATCGACTTCTTCAAGAAAGAAGTTACTTTGCAAATTTTTCCTGGATTTAATATTTTGCTTAAGGATGAAAGGAAGATTCCTTCAAGGTGTGTGGCATCTTCTGTTAAAGCAAGGAAACTGGTGCATAAGGGATGTGAAGCATACCTGGACCATGTACTGGATACAAGAATTGTTGGACCAAACCTCAAGGATGTCCCCATTGTTCTTGAGTTTGAGGATGTATTTCCTGATGAATTGACCGGATACCTCCAGATCGAGAGTTTGAGTTACTATAGACTTGCTACCAGGTACTGCTCCAATCTCCATTACTTCGTATTGCATGAGACTAACAGAACTTAAGAAGTTATAAGTGCAGTTACAGAATTTAGTGGACAAGGGATTCGTACGCCCGAGTGTGTCACCTTGGGGTGCGCCAGTCCTTTTGGTGAAGAAAAAGGATGGTTCCTTCAAACTGTGTATAGATTACCGAGAGTTAAATAAGGTGACCATCAAGAATAAGTATCCTTTATCCAGAATAGATGATTTGTTTAACCAGTTGGATGAGGCAAGAGTATTTTCTAAGATTGACCTTCGGTCTAGTTACCATCAGTTGAAGGTAAAGGAGAGTGATGTGCCCAAGACAGTGTTCATTACGCGATACGGGCATCATGAATTTTTAGTCATCCCATTTGGTTTGGCTAATGCCCCAGCTGCTTTTTTGACTTGATGAACATATTCTTCAGACCATATCTCGACAAGTTTGAGATTGTCTTCATGGATGATATTTTGATCTACCCACCTACTGTAGAAGAGCATGCGCAACATTTGCGTACAGTACTACAGATCCTTCGAGAAAAGAAGTTGTATGCGAAATTCTCAAAGTGCGAGTTCTGGTTGCAAGAAGTAGTGTTTCTTGGACATGTGGTGTCTTGAAAAGGAATTTGTGTGGACCGAAAGAAAACTAAAGCAATCATTGATTGGGAACAACCAAAGAGTGTATCTAAAGTTTGAAGTTTCCTTGGGTTGGCAGGTTATTATTGACATTTTATCGAGGGGTTTTCTAAGATTGCTGCACCCTTGTCACAGTTAACTCGAAAGGAGATAAAGTTTGTTTAGAATAAGAAATGTGAGAACAATTTTCAAGAGTTGAAGAGCCGCCTGACTAGGGTGCCAGTACTAACCCTGCCTACTAGTGGTAAAGAGTTTGTAGTGTTCAACGATGCTTTACGTTAGGGTCTTGGTTGTGTATTGATGCAAGATGGGAGGGTGATAACTTATGCTTCTCAGCAGTTGAAGAAGCATGAGCTAAATTATCCTACCCATGATTTGGAGTTAGCAGTAGTGGTTTTTGCTATGAAGATCTGGCGACACTATCTTTACAAAGATACATGTTTGATTTGTACTGGTTATAAGAGTTTAAAGTATTTGTTCAATGAGAAAGAGCTAAATTTGAGGTAGCGTAGATGGCTAGAGTTTATCAAGGATTATGATCTAGTGATTGACTACCATCCAAGGAAAGCCAATGTGGTTGTAGGAAGACTTCAACTCCTCCAGCTACTGCTTCAATATCTTATCGGTCTCAACTTGCAGTTCTTCCGGACATGGATGTGAGACTTAAGATTGAGCCAAAGGGAGTTTTGTTGGCAACATTTGTGGTAAGATCATTCAAAAATCTCAGAGAACAGATGAAGAGTTAGTGAAAGAAATATAGAAATTGGAAAAGGGTGAAGCTAGTGAATTTGGGCTTCACAGTGATGTTATTCTTGTTTTTCAGGGAAGGATTTGTATTCCAAATGATACAGGACTTAGATGTGCTATATTAGATAAAGCTCATTCCTCATCCTATGCAGTTCACACAAGCAACACTAAGATGTACCGTACGATCAAGGAAAATTATTGGTGATGCGGAATAAAAGCGCAAGATCACGAGTTTGTAGCAAGATGCTTAGTATGCCGATGAAAGTAAAAGGAGAGCATCGCAACCAGTAGGGACTATTACAACCTTTGCCTATCCCGAGTGGAAATGAGGCATATTACTATGGACTTCGTCATTGGGTTACCACGTACTCTACAGGGGCATGATACTGTATGGGTCATTATGGACCGTTTGACAAAATTAGCTCATTTTCTAGCCTTTCAAACCAAGTATTCCTTAGAAAGATTAGCGAGGCTATTTATAAGTGAAGTGATTAAACTCCACAGAGTACCTATTTTCAATTATGTCAGCTCATGACCCGAGATTTACATATCAGTTTTGGCCGAAGTTTCCTCAATCTCTAGGGATAACTTTGAGATTAAGCACTGCATACCATCCTCAGACAGATGGCCAATCAGAGCGTACAATCTAGACAATTAAGGATATGTTGAGGGCTTGTGTTCTCAATTTCGAGGGAAGTTGGGACAAGCATTTTCCTCTTATGGAATTCGCTTACAATAATAGTTTTGATGCAAGTATTGGTCTGGCTCCTTACAAATCTTTGTATGGATGTTAGTGCGGAACACCTCTTTGTCAGACTGAAGTTGGTGAAAGAAAGTTGTAAAGTGTAGAATTGATTGAAGAAATTATAGAGAAAGTGAAGGTATTTCGAGACAGGTTAAAAGTAGCCCAAGATTGACAAAAAAGCTATGCGGACATCAGGAGAAGAGAGTTAGAGTTCGAAGTGGGTGATAGAGTTTTACTGAAGATATCACCTTCGAAAGAAGTAATACAGTTTCGAAGCAGGGGAAACTAAATCCTCATTATATTGGGCCATTCTTGATTCTCAAAAGAGTTGGACCAGTGTCTTATAAGCTTGAATTACCGCCAGAATTAGAGAAGATCCATAATGTTTTCCACATCTCATTATTGAAGAAGTACTTGTCTGATCCATCATATACACTTGCAACACCCCTAGTGGAACTTCGAGAAGATTTGACGTTTGAAGTGAGACTTGTCCGTATTCTTGATCGGCTAGAAAAAGTGCTCCAAGGAAAGGTGGTGGCAGTTGTAAAAGCCGTTTGGAAAAGTGATCTGATTGAGGAGTTGACCAAGGAACCTGAACTGTTCATGAAAGAGAAATATCCGTATTTGTTTCTTTTGGTAACCGGAAATTTTGAGGGCAAAATTTCTATAAGGAGGGTAGAATGTTATACCTTGTCCTTATTTTGACCTCATGCCTATTTAGATATTTTTGTGCATACATTAGGAGCAAAATGTTCATTTTGAACTAGTCGCATCCTTCCATGACTGCACAGTAGATTAGGTGTGAAAACCACTATTAAACCTGAGGCAAAACGGTCTTTTGGGCTCATTTCTTTCAATTTTCTCTCATAAGAGGGATTTTGATAATTTCTCTTTTTCTTGGAAAAAAATCTGAAAATTGAATGAATAAGAGAAGTAACGTGGCTTCTCTTCTTAGCCTCTCATTTCCTTTCTTATCTCTATGCTTCCATTTCTTCTTTACTTCAGAAGAGAGGGTTTTCTTTTGAAAAAAATTTCGTCGACGAGCTTCTTTGGCGAATAATCACTTCTATCCTATTCCTCTCATTCTCATGAGCTTGGTAAGGCTTCAATTCAAAGTTTTCTCCTTATATTTTCTTCGTAATTGACAATATCCCCTTGCCTATATCCCGCAAGTGCACGGGTTTGTCGAAGTACTAATCCCGGGTGAGCGGGTATCGAATCCACAGGGAGTAGGGAATAAAAATACTTAATTCGATTCTTAGCTATGTAAAAGATCAATGATAATGAGTGTGACAATGATTCAATTCTAAACAGTAAAAGAAAAAAGTAAGAGGGCAAAAGTAAAAAAGGGGGTAAGGCAATCGATATAGATGGGGTACCCGGATAATGCTCCGCCTAGGATAATTGTTTCAAGTGCAAGAACCCTCTATTATACTTCCTAATCAATGCAATGGTGAGTCATGGAAATCCTTAATTACATAGTCCCAAATCTATGGTGAACTATGCCTAACTCTATACATGTCCCGGAGGAGAAATCGAACAATCTCAACACCTCGCACTCGCATAGAGTTGAAATGAGCTCTAGGGATTCCAAGTGATAAATCTCTTCCTTATTATAGACCTAACCGTTTGGTCCAGGTGGAAGGTCCCTAACCACAATTGAGCCCTAGATATTAAGATCACCTCAACGCTTCACTCCGTTAGACATGCAACTAAGCCCCAGCGGAAGTTCATCACTTAGACCATTCACTCTATTATGACCGCAAAGAACTCGAGGAACGAAGGTAGAATCTATCACGCAGGAGGGGAAAGGCGACGCTCCTGTACCTCTCGACTCACCCTCTCAACCATCTCCAACCTAGCTTTGTCTAACGCTCGTGGTGTCTCACTCACTCACATGGTTACCAACAAGAACTCTCAACCCTAGTGTCACTCTAGGGGAAATGTTCATACAATCAAACATTCAAGGTTGGAACTCACAATAATCATCAATTTATTGAAAGCATAATAAAGAGGTTCAAAGAAACAAATACATCCTAGGGTTCACAATACCCGAGTACCCAATAGGGGTTTAGCTCTCCATGGAGTTAAGTACAATCCAAGAAATAGAATGTAAAAGTAATGAATCCATAAAGAAACCCTGTCTATAGTCGTGTCGATGGTCTTATGGAAAATTCTCTACTCGTAGTCCAAGGATTCCCTCGTTCGGTATAGGATAAGCCTCGACGGAAGCTCCCCTACCAACCTTCTTCCTAAGGAATGACAATGTCAGAGCCGTAGAACCTCTCCAAAACCTTGGCCAATAGCCCTTGAAACCCTAGCCGAAGCCTTCTCTAAAGTTGGGGAAAAGATGGAGAAAAGAATACTAAAATCAGGGCTGATTCGGCTTTAAATAGGGCTGGAATCGAGCGACTACATGGGCGTGGATGCTTCACGCGCCCATGGGGAATTTCCACACGGGCGTGGATAATTTCCACACGCCCGTGTGGATCCTCTGAACTCCTGTTTTCTCAGGCGGCTGTGAACAGTACTGCTATAGTGCTTTCTGCCGTTTTGCTACAGTGCTATGCTACAGTGCTATGCTACAGTACTATGCTACAGTATACTTTCATCGCAGTAATGTAAATGGGCACACGTTCACGTTGTGGATCACTTGCTTCTTCAATGATAGGCATGCTGTAGGGTCTACTCCTTGTTGTTGTGGTGATTGCCACGTGCCTGGATAGAGTTGGGGCATGACAGTTAGGCTTAACGAGATTGAAGTGGCTTGAGAGGGTGAGTTGAGAGGTAGCGGAATAAACCTTTCCCCTTCAGATGTGATTTATCCTACCTCCATGTTCCAAGAGGTCTTTGCGATCATGATATAGTAAAGTACTAAGAGACCTTCTCCACTAGGGCTTAGTTGCATTAGTGACATAATGAAGTGTTGAGTTATCCTTAGTGCTAGGGCTTAATTGTGATTAGGGATCTTTCACCTGGACCAAAGGGTTACATCTAAATTAGGGAATAGGGTTTATCATTTGGAATCTCTAGAGCCTCAAGAAGTCCCACATAGTTTGAGGTGTTTAAAGTATCCCTTTCCGCCATGGCATAGTGTAGATGGCTAGTCATGGTTGACCTTTGGTTTAGGACCGTGTGTATCTCCACGACTCATTACATTTCAATTAGGATGTATAATATAAGTTTTGCAGTTGAAATAATAGTCCTAGGGTAAGCATTGTCCGAGTACCCCATTTTACCATCGATTACCTCTCTTTATTCCTCTTTCTTTCTCCTTTCTCTTTTACTTTCATTTACATTAATATTCTGAATCAATATCATAAATTGGTTTTCACTCTAGTTAAATAGCAATACTACTTGCTCCTGACCATCTATTCCCTATGGATTCGACTACCCACTCACCAGGGTATTTTATTACTTTGATAACCCGTGCATTTACGGTACACACACGCAAGTGGTGTTCCACGTTTTTGGCTCCGTTGCTGAAGAATAGGCATTTTAGAAGAATTTGCACTTTGCAATTTTAGCTATTCATCACTTGTTATATTTCACACTTTCTTATTCTTCCAAAGATTTGATTTTTTTTTCTTTCTTTGATTACAGCTCCAGGTTATGACCCGAGGCAACCCTTTGACAATAGTTGAAGGTGATCCAAAAATTGAAAGAAGGATTCATAGATGGGGAAAGGAACCTATACAAGAACAGTTTAATCCTAGGCATATGTCAATGCTGCAAAGGAGCTATGGAGTACCTGTGAACATGGAAACATCCTATGATAACACTCATGCAATTCTCCTATATGGTGCAGCTGTGAAACAAAGGAACCAAGAACGGTTATGATGAAGGCATTAAAAAGCAATACTACTTATTTGACTGTGAGTTGCTATGGCTTTTGGGAGTGTACTAGTGGATCATAAATGTTTGTATTTCTTGTGGCATGTGCTTGTATCTATTCTCATTAACTATGTGTATTTTCCTTGTAAAGCTACTTTGTGGTTAAGAAATGTGTATTGTTTATATTTACTACTTTAACAAAATGTGGAGTTCTAGCACATTTCTTGGTTATGTTGGTCAGATACAAACCTATGAGTTAATGTTAGTTTGAAACCAAATTTCCTCAATATTTCAAGGGCTTTCATGAGCTGGAATTTTGAGGACAAATTTTTTTTTAAAGGGTGGAATGTGGTACCTTTCTCCTCGCTCTCCTTTTCATTTGCTCTTCAATGGTAGTTATGAGGGTATAGGGTTTTCATGTCATTTCTTTGGTTATGTAGGGCCATTTGAGTAATTATAACCAAAGCTTACTCACCTTTATCTTTTTCTTGAATGTCGAATGGCATTGTTGTCTTTTGCAAAATGCTTATTCATTCTAGTACATTCTTCAAAAGCAGGTGAGAAATTTAGTCATTCATTGAATTGCATGGCATTTTGGTTGATATGTTGAAGTCATATGGCAAAAGAGCTCGCTTTGTCATTGTTGATTGCTTCCTTAATATATCTATGTGGTGTGTCACGATTCAAAGATCTATAGTTTTTCCTTTTGTTAGTTTTCTTAGTTTCTTTTAAACTTATATTGGGTAAACTAGATAGTGTCATCTAGGGGGAAGTAATAACAGCTTTTGTCGCATATTTTTTAATCAAAACCATAATCCTATATTTTCATTTCAGAAAGGCTCCAATTTGTCAATAAAAACCATAATCCTATGTTTTCTTTTGCGAATGTCTACTATTTTAGAATAAAAAACCCTAATACGATGTTTACTCTTTGGAATGTCTACTATTATTGAATCAAAACTCTAATAATATGCCTTATAATAGTAATGTGTCTTATTTTTCAATGAAAACAATTATCCTACATTTTCTTTTCTGAATGCCTACTATGATTGAATAAAAACTATAAACCTATGTTTTCTTTCCGGACTTTCACCTATTTTGCAAACAAAACCCAAATTTTATGTTTTCATTTCTTATTGTCTCCTACTTATAAGTTTCGAATCAAAACCTTATCCTAACTTATGTTTTCCGAAGGTCTCCTATTTTTCAATCGAAAACATAATCCTTTCTTTTCTTTTTGTGGTGTCTGTTATTTTTGAATCAAAACTCTTATCCTATGTTTTCATTTCAAAATGTGTCATATTTTTTAGGATTGAATCAAAACCCTAATCCTTTGTTTTCTTAGCGTAATGTCTACCATTTTTGAATCAACATATTAATCCTATGTTTTCTTATAGTAATATCTCCCATTTTTAATTCAAAAACCTAATCTTATATTTTCTTATAGTAATGTCTCTTATTTCTAATCAAAACCCTAATCCTTTATTTTCTTATAGTAATGTCTGATATTTTTAAACCAACACCATGTTATCTTTTCGGAATGCCTACTATATTTCAATGAAAATCCTAGTCCTATGTTTTCTTTTCGAAATGTCTCCTATTTTGCAAACAAAACCTGAATCCTATGTTTTCTTTTCTTTATGTCTCATATTCTTTAATCAAAGCCCTATTACTAAGGTGTAATGCTTTCTATTTTTTAATCCAAACCCTTATCTTATGCTTTCTTTTGGGAATGTCAGTTATTTTTTATTCAAAACTCTAATCCAATGTTTTATTTTTGTAATGTCACATCTTTTTCAAGCAAAACATTAATCCTATTTTTCTTTTAGAAATGCCTACTATATTTCAATCAAAAAATTTACCCTATGTTTTCTTTTTAACATGTCTACTATTTTTTAATTAAAACATGAATCCTATGTTTTCTTAAGTCACTGTCTCCTATTTTTCAATCAAACACCTAATCCTATGTTTTCTTTTCGGAATGTCTATTATTTTGCAAACAAAACCCAAATCATATGTTTGTTTTCTTAATGTCTCCTATTTATTAGATTTGAATCAAAACACTAACCTATGTTTTCTTTTCCGAATGTCTCTTATTTTTCAATTAAACCTAATCCTTTCTTTTATTTTTGGAATGTCTGCTATTTTTCAATCAAAACCCTAATGCTATGTTTTCTTTTTGGAATGCTTACTATATCTGAATTAAAACACTAATCCTTTGTTTTCTTTTGAGAATGTCAACTATTTTTTAATCAAAACCATAATACTATATTTTCTTATAGTAATGTCTCGTATTTTTCATTCAAGACCCTAATCCTATATTTTCTTGTAGTAATGTCTCCTATCTTTCAATCAAAACCCTAACCCCATGTTCTTTTTTTTTCAAAACGTCTACTATATTTGAATTAAAAACACTAATCCTATGTTATCTTTTCGAAATGCCTCCTATTTTTCAATCAAGACACTAATTCTTTGTTTTATTTTTAGAATATCTCCTAGATTTGAATTAAGACCCTAATCCAACGCATTCTATTGAAAATGTAACCTATTATTTGGTTTTTAATCAAACCCTAATCCAATGTTTTATTATAGTAATTTCTATTAAATTTTATCAAACCCAAATCCAATTTTTTCTTATCGAATCGTCTCATATTTTTAAATTAGAATCCTAATCCTATATTTCCTTTTCCGAATGTCTACTATTTTTTTAATCAAGTCCCAAAAACAATGCTTTCTTATAGTAATATCATCCATTTTTCATTCAAAACCCTAATCCAATATTTTCTTAAATTAATGTCATTTATTTTACAATCAAAACCCTAATCTTATATTTTTCTTATAGTACTCTCTCATATTTTTCAATCAAACCCCGAATCCTATGTTTTCTTTTAGAAATGCAATATTATATTTACATCAAAAACCTAATCCTATCTTTTTGTTATCTAGTTTGCAAACAAAACCAGCCCTATGTTATCTAGTTTTAATGTCTAATATTTTTTTAATTAAAACCCTAATCCTAAGTTTTTTTTGGGAATACCTTCTATTTTTTAATCAAAACCTTGATCTTATGTTTTCTTTTGGTAATGTCTACTATTTTTTATTAATATTCATAATCCGATGTCTTATTTTCGGAATGTCTCATATTTTTAATGAAAACACTAATCCTATGTTTTCTTTTTAGAATGTCTCATATTTTTCAATCAACCCCCTAATATAGCATTGTCTCCTATTTTTCAATCAAAACCCTAATCTTATATTTGTTTTCCAGAATGCCTACTATATATCTTAATCAAAACCCTAATCCTATGTTTTCTCTTTAGAAAGTCTCTAATTTTGCAAACAAAATACGAATCCTATTATTTGTTTTACTAATGTCCCCTATTTATCAATTTTGAATCAAAAGACTAACCAATGTTTTCACTTCGGAATGTCTCCTATTTTTCAAACAAAAACCTAATCCTTTCTTTTCTTCTAAGAATGTCTGCTACTTTTTGAATCAAAACCCTAATCCTATGTATTAGTTTCGGAATTTGTCCTATTTTTTAGGTTTGATTCAAAACCAAGATCCTTTGTTTTGTTTTAGGAATTTTTAATTTTTTTTGGAACCATAACCATCATACAATCTTTTGTGTTTCCAATGTTTGCTAATTTTTAATCAAAACCGTAATCCGATGTGTTCTTTTCGGAATGTAAAAAAATTTTCAATCAAAATACTAATCCTATCGTTTCTTTTGATGAGGCCTCCTATTTTTCTAACAAAAACATAGTCGTATCTGTTCTTTTCAGAATGTTTAGTATGTTTTTTATCATAATCAAGTTCATATGTTTTCTTCTAGTAATGTCTATTATTTTTCAATAAAAACAGTATTTTTGTGATTTCTTTTCGGAATGCCTACTATATTTGAATCAAAACCCTTCTCCATTCTTTTCTTTTTCAAAATGTCAACTATTTTTTAATTAAAACCCTAATCCTCTGTTTGATTATAGTAATGTCTCCTATTTTCATTAAAAACTCTAATTCTATGTTTTCTTACAGTAATTTCTCCTATTTTTCAATCAAAATCCTAATATTCTGATTTCTTTTCATAATTCCTTCAATATTTGAATCAAACCCCAAAACCTATGTTTTCTTTTTTGAGTGCCTCCTATTTTAGAATTAAAACACTAATTTTTTGTTTTCTTTTTGGAATGTCTATATTTTTTAATGAAACCCTAATCCTTTGTTTTCTTTTTGAAATGGCCCCTATTTTTTTGTTTTTTAACCAAAACAATAATCTAATGTTTTATTATAGTAATGTCTCCTATTTTTCAATCAAAACCCTAATTCTATATTTTCTTTTCGAAAGGTCTCATATTTTTTCAGTCAAAATCCTAGTCTTATGCTTTCCTTTCGGAATGTCCACTATTTTTGAATCAAAACCATAATCCTATGTTTTCTTATAGCAATGTCTACAATTTTTCATTAATAAAGCTAATCCTATGTTTTCTAATACTAACGTCTCTTATTTTACAATCAAAAAATAATCCTATGTTTTCTTATAGTAATGTCTCCTATTTTTTAATCAAAACCCTACTCCTATCTTTTCTTTTTAGAATGCCTACTATATTTGAATCAAAAACCTAATCTTATATTTTATTTACGGAATATCCTTTATTTTGCAAACACAACACGAATCCTATGTTTTCCTTTCTTAACGTCTCATATTTTTTAATCAAAACCCTAATTTTAATCTTTTTTAATGCCTACTAATCAAAACCCTAATTTTATGTTTTCTTTTTGTAATCTCTAGTATTTCTTATTCAAAACTGTATTCCTATGTTTTGTTTTTACCCAAATGTCTCACATTTTTAGATCAAAACCTAATCCTATGTTTTCTTTTCATAATGCCTGCTATATTTCAATCAAAAAACTAATCCAATTTTTTTTTCGGAATGTCTACTATTTTTAAACTAAATCGTATTAGTATATTTTATTATAGCAATATCACCTATTTTTTAATGAAAACACTAATCCTATGTTTTTCTTTTCAGAATACCTACTATATTTGAATCAAAACCCGAATCCTACGTTTTTCTTTTGGGAATGTCTC
This sequence comes from Dioscorea cayenensis subsp. rotundata, assembly GCF_009730915.1. Taxonomy (NCBI): domain Eukaryota; kingdom Viridiplantae; phylum Streptophyta; class Magnoliopsida; order Dioscoreales; family Dioscoreaceae; genus Dioscorea; species Dioscorea cayenensis. The sequence continues at coordinate 11,899 of NW_024086877.1, read as the reverse complement.
TATTTTGTAAACAAAACCCAAATAATATGTTTTCTTTTCTGAATTTCTCCCATTTATTAGTTTTGAATCAAAAGCCTAACTTATGTTTTCTTTTCGGATTATCTCCTATTTTTCAGTTAATAACCAAAATCCTTTCTTTTCTTTTCTGAATGTCTGCTATTTTGAATTAAAACTCTATTCCTATGTTTTCTTTTCGGAATGTATTCTATTTTTCAGGATTGAATCAAAACCCTATTAGTAAGTTTTGAAATGCCTACTATGTTTAATTAAAACCCTAATATTCTATTTTCTCATAGTACGGTGTCCTATTTTTCATTTTGAATCAAAACCCTAATCCTATGTTTCCTTTTTGTATTGCCTACTATATTTGAATCAAAACGCTAATCTTATGTTTTTTTTTTCAGATTGTCTCCTATCTTTCAATCAAAACCCAAATATTATTTTTCTATCCTTAACATCTCCTATTTATAAGTTTTGAATCAAAACCCAAACCTAGGTTTCCTTTTCGGAATGTGTCCTATTTTTCAATCAAAAACATATTCCTTACTCTTCTTTTTTGAATGTCTACTATATTTGAATCAAACATCTAATCCTATGTTTTTTTTGGAATATGTCCTATTTTATAGTTTTGAATCAAAACCCTTATCCATTGTCTTCTTTTCATTATGTCTCATTTTTTTTAGTCAAAATCCTGATCATATCTTTTGTTTTGGGAATCTCCGCTAATTTTTAGTCAAAACCCTAATCCTTGTTTTTTTATAATGCCTCCTATTTTTGAAAGAAAATCCCAACCCTATGTTTTATTTTCAGAATGTATCCTATCTTTCAATCAAAACAAGAATCCAATGTTTTGTTTTTTTTTAATGTCTCATATCTTTCCATTTTTCTTCAAAAAACTAATCCTTTCTTTTCTTTTCGAATGTCTACTATTTTTGAATCAAAATAATGATCCTATGTTTTCTTTACGTAATGTCATATGTTTTTCAATCAAAATACTAATCCTTATTTTTCCTTTCGGAATGTCTCATATTTTTTGAATCAAAACCCTAATCCTATGTATTCTTTTGGGAATGTCTGCTATTTTTTAATCAAAACCCTAACCCTATGTTTTCTTTTGGAAATGTCTACTATTTTCTAATCAAAACATTAATCTTATTTTTTCTTACAGTAATGTGTCCTATTTTTTAGTTTTGAATGAAACCCTAATCTTATATTTTATTTTCCGAATGCCTACTATTTTTGAATCAAAACATTAATCCTATGTTTCTCTTCGGAATGTCTCCTATCTTTCAATCAAATATCGAATTCTATGTTTTCTTTTCTTAATGTCTTCTATTTATCAGTTTTGAATCAAGACCCTAACCCTATGTACTTTTCTAAGATTGAGTCCTATTCTTCAATCAAAAACCTAATCATTTATTTCTTTTCCGGAATGTCTGTTATTTATTTCTTTTCTAAGACTGAATCACATGTTTTCTTTTGGGAATGTGTCCTATATTTCAATTGTGAATCAAAACCGTAATACTATGCTTTCTTTTCAGAATGTAGCATTTTTTAACCAAAACCCTAATCTTATGTTTTAATTTTGGAATGCCTCCTATTTTTGTTTAAAAATTTCTAATCCTATATTTTTTTTTTCGGAATGTCTCCTATCTTTCATTCAAAACACGAATAATATGTTTTTTTTCTTAATGTCTCCTATTAATCAGTTTTAATTCAAAAACAAATTTTTTTCTTTTCTTTTAGGAATGTCTGCTATTTTTGAATAAAAAAATTCCTATTTTTGTTTTCATAATGTCTCATATTTTTTTAAACAAAACACTAATCCTATGTTTTCTTTTCAGAATGACCAAATTTTTTGAATCAAAACTCTAATCCTAAGTTTTCTTTTGGGAATGTCCGCTATTATTGAATCAAACCCAAATCCCTGTAATTCGCAACCTTACCCCTCACGGGGTACCACTTTACTACTTGCTTATGACCCATACACTTGTGGAGAGCACATCAATTAAATTTTGGAAATGTCTCATATTTTTCTAATCATAAGTTTTTTTCAGGAATGCCAACTATTTTTAATCAAAACCATAATCTTGTGGTATCTTTTGGGAATGTACGCTATTTTTAATCAAAACAATAATCCTTTGTTTTCTTTTCGTATTGTGTCATATTTTTTTAATCAAAACCCTAATCCTATGTTTTTTTGTGAAGTGGCTATTATTTTTAAACCAAAACCCTAATCCTTTGTTTTCTTATAGTAAGGTGTCCAATTTGTCAATCAAATCCCTAATCCTGTGTTTTCTTTTCTTAAAGTCTCCTATTTTTTAGTTTTGAATCAAACCCTAATCCTATGTTTTTTTTGGAATGTCTCTAATTTTTCAATCAAAACTCTAATCCTATGTTTACTTTTTGGAATGGTTCCTATTTTTGAATCAAAAGCCTAATCTTATTTTTTCTTCGAAATGTCCCCTATTTTTTTGTTTTTAATCAAAAACTTAATCCTATGTTTGCTTATTGAATTGTAACCTATTTTGCATACAAAACCTGAATCTTTTGTTTTATTTTTTCATAATGTCTCATATTTTTTAATAAAAACCCTAATTCTAACTTTTCTTTTTTGGAATGTCTCATGTTTTTCAAAACAAATTCTAATCTTATTTTTACTTTTAGCAATACCTACTATATTTCAATGAAAACACTAAACCTTTGTTTTCTTTTCGGAATGTCAACTATTTTTTAATCCAAACCCTAATCATATGTTTTATTATAGTAATGTCTACTACTTTTGAATAAAAACCCTAATCCTATATTTTCTTTTTGCAATGCCTACTATTTTTTAATAAATAAACTAATACTACTTTTTGTTATAATAATGTCACCTACTTTTCAATCAAAACCCTAATCCTATGTTTTCTTTTCGAAATGCCTACTATATTTGAATCATACCCCAAATCCTATGTTTTCTTTTAGAAATTTCTGTTATTTTTCGATCCAAACCCTAATCCTATGTTTTCTTTTGAAAATGTCTGCTATTTCTTGATCCAAACCCTAGTCCTATGTTTTCTTTTGGAAATATCGCCCATTTTTTGGTTTTTAATCAAAACCCCCATCCTATGTTTTCTTATAGTAATGTCTTTTATTTTTCAACCAAAACCCTAATCCTACGTTTTCTTTTAGAAAAATGTCTCATATTTTTAATCAAAATCCTAATCCTATGTTTTCTTTCCGAAATATCTCATATTTTTGAATCAAAACCCTAATCATATGTTTTCTTCTCGGAATGTCTAATATTTTTTAAACAAAACCCTAATCCTATGTTTTCCTATAGTAATGTCTCCTATTTTTCATTCAAAACCATAATCCCATGTTTTTTTCCCTATAGTAATGTCTTCTATTTACTAATTGATAAGTGCTTGTGTGATATGAATGCGAAGCATTCTTTCCTTATGTTGAGCGATACTTGTCTTGGGTTTTTACACTAATATGTGTGTTTTTATGTTACTTTTATGCAGGTAAGGTTGTGAGGCCGAGTATGAAGGAAATAGGGCAATGTGGATCATAATGCACAAATTTTGGAGGAAATCTTGCTAAGGTTCAAACGCGAAGACATAGGTCAGGTGTGAGATGCTAGAGTGTGTGCCAACCTCCTCGTATTCGAGTGGGCACATCCATTTGGAGGGGCACAAAGGCAGTCACATTCGAGCATTCCGACTTATGCACATAGAACAAGAGCTCCACCAACGTGTACACCATTGAAGAAGCAAGTGATCCACGACGTGAACGTGTGCCTGTTTGCGTTACCTCGATGAAAGTATAGAATTGGGAAGCTATTCAGGTCGAATAATGTAGAAGAGCACTATAGCATGTAATGTAGCAGCACTGTTCACAGCCGGCCGAGAAACCAGAGAAACAAAGAACACACACGGGCGTGTGGAAATTATCAACGCCCGTGTGGAAATTCAGCAAGGGCGCGTGGAGCATACACGCTCGTGTAGTCGCCCGATTCCAGCCCTATTTAAAGCCGATTCAGCCCGGATTTTGGTATTCTTTTCTCCATCTTTTCCCCAACTTGAGAGAGGGCTTCGGCTAGGGTTTTGAGGGGTATTGGCTAGGTTTTTGGAGAGGTTCTATGGCTCTAACATCGCGCGTCGTTTGGAAGAAGATTATTGGGAGAGCTTTCGTCGGCACCGATCCGGCGAGGTGTATCCTAGGCCGGACAAAGGATCCATTGCGACGAGTAGACGACTCTCCACAAGACCATCGACACGACCATCGAGGGAGTTTCTTTATGAATTCATTGTTTTACATTCCATTTCTTTGATTGTACTTAGCTCCATGGAGAGCTAAACCCCTAGTGGGTACTTTGGTGATTGTGAACCCTAGGATGTATTCGTTTCATTGAACTTCTTTATTATACTTTCAATAAATTGATGTTTATTATGAGTTCCAACCTTGAATGCTTGATTGTATGAACATTTCCCCTAGAGTGACACTAGGGTTGAGAGTTCTTGTTGGTAACCTTGTGACTGAGTGACACACCACGAGCGTTAGACAAAACTAGGTTGGAGAGGGTTGGGAGGGTAAGTCGAGAGGTATAGGAGCATCCCCTTTCCCCTCCGACGTGATAGATTCTACCTCGGTTCCTAGAGTTCTTTGCTGCCATAATAGAGTGAATGGTCTAAGGGATGAATCCCCTCTGGGGCTTAGTTGCGCGTGCAACGGAGTGAAGCGTTAATGGGATCTTAGTATCTAGGGCTTAATTGTGGTTAGGGACCTTCCGCCTAGACTAAAGGGTTAGGTCTATAATTAGGAAGAGATTTATCACCTGGAATCCCTATAGCTCATTGCAACTTTATTCGAGTGTGAGGTTGAGAGGTTATTTAATCTCTCCTCCGGGACATGAATAGAGTTAGGCATAGTTGACCTTAGATTTGGGACTATGTATGTAAGGATTTCCACGACTCACCATTGCATTGATTAGGAAGTATAATAGAGATTTCATGCACTTGAAGCGATTATCCTAGGTGAAGCATCATCCGAGTACCCCATCTTTATCGATTGCCTTACCTCCTCCTTACTTTTGCTCTCTTACTTGTTGCTTTCAATTGTTGAGAATTGAATCATTGTCACACTTATCATTGTTGATATTCCACGTAGCTAAGAGTCAAATTAAGTGTCTTTACTCCCTACTCCCTGTGGATTCGATACCCGCTCACCCGGGATTATTACTTTGACAAATCCGTGCACTTGCGGGATATACGCAAGGGGATCTTGTCACTAATCAAAACTCTTATCCTATGTTTAGTTTTTGAAATGCTTACTATAATTAAATGAAACTCTAATCCTGTATTTTCTTTTCGAAATGTCTGATAAATGCTTAAGTAGACATATTTTTATATATGTTTTACATGCATTGAGCATCATTTTTACTATGGTTTATGTCTTATATTGTGTATTTGGTGTTCTTTTTATGCATATAGGTTGTGAATGCCTTGAAGAGTAAAAAAAGGAAGCAAAGATGGGCTACAAAGAGATAATGTTGGGAGTTCTTGTTCAATTCAAGGACCAAGACACGAGAAGAGTTTATAAACGTGGAGATGTGTGCCAACTTCCAAAAAGATTCAAGTCAATTCACTAGTTGGAAGGGCACAAAGGCAGCCACATCTTCATATTTCTTCTCTTTGTGAACATTGCAAGACCTCTCAAAGATACATCGATGAAGAAAAGTTTTATAGCCTACCACATGGACGTGTGCCCAGACATGTGGCCTCAAGAGAAGAGTGATTGGATTGCGTTTTGTGAAAAGTACTGTAGCAAAATTACTGTAGTAGTACTGTATCAAAATTACTATTCACGATCCCGCGTGGAAATTCCACGTGACATGCGCGATCTAAGGCCTATAAATAGCCGTTTTGCCCTATTCTTTCTCATTTTTTGTGCGGCTCTTGAGCGGTGAGACAGCTAGGGTTTGGAGAGGAGGTCTTTGCGGCTTTGGAGGCGCTTCGTCACCAACTTTGATCGATTCCTCCTCCGTTATAACATCAAGGTAGCCACCGGTGAACCTAGCTTCGGAGTGTGTCCTTCAAGACGTCGAAACTCTCCATCAAGGCCATCAGTTCATATATAAGGGGGTTTATTTCTATGGTTTTAATGTACTTTCATTCATTGATGGTGTGTTTTGTATGTTGCTCCATGGAGAGCTAAAATCCTAGAGGGTATTTGGGCTTGTGAACCCTAGGATTCTCATCTTTTGTGGATTTGCTTAGTGTTTCTATTTAATCCGAGTTTGATTAAGTTTTAATCTTGTATTCTCATTGCTTGCTTGTTTAATTAATCCTTGTGGTTGATTGGATTTGCATGATTTGTTACTTTGATGTGAGAGAGGTCTCCATTAGAGTTAGAACTTCAAGGTTAAAGAGGGTTGAGAGGGTGAGTCATGAGGTAGTGGAGTGTCCCCTCTCCCTTCCGATTGAGTGTATTCTATTTCCGTTCCTTAAGCTCTATGCAACCATATTTGGTGTGAGGCGTGAGATTGAGAGATTTCTCCGCCGGGACCTTGTAGGGGGTTAGGATCCTTCGCCGGGAATTAGGGTTGGATCAATCTTTAGGAATCGGATACAACTCTTGGAATCCCTAGAGTGTTTTGCAGTCATATGTTGTGAGGTGTTGAGATTGAGCGATTTCTCCACCGGGACCTCGTAGGAGACTAGTATCGGTGATTGGGAGGCCGGATCCGATTATATTTGGATTTCCACAACTTAACTTACTCATCATAAAAACACTTTGCTTATTCGGTACCTAATATCCGAATACTAGGTGGAGCATTGCCCGAATACCCCACTTTTACTAATTGAGATCTCCATCCATTTAACACTTGCATATTCGTCTCCGGTATTCACTTCTTCGCACATTAGATCACCACACCTTTCCATTTATCATTAGGTTAGAAAGCAGAGAAGAAGTTAGTACTAGTAGCCCCGTTCCTTGTGGATTCGACTACCCACTCACCAGGGTAATTATTACTTCGACACCCGTGCACTTGCGGTACATACACGCATATTCGGACGTGTCACGTTTTTGGCGCCGTTGCCGGGGAACAGGATATTAGGAATGCTAGGACTTTGTTGCTCTAGCCACTTATCTTTTTCTTTATTTTGTCTATTCCACAATTTCTTTTTCTTCCATCATTCTCATCGATTTTTATTTTGTTTTTATCTATTTCACTTTATCTTCTTCCACCATTCTATTTTGTTTTATTTTGTCTTATTTACTTTTCCTTGCATGGAACTTGAATGATGATTAATCCAGTTGTAGAATTACATTTTCAAGTTGATGCTCTCACTAGAAAAATTGATCAATTTATCAATGTTCATCAACAACACAATCCATATCGCATCAACTATCATCCAAATCAAAGGAGCTATCCAAACCTCTTGTGGGATATTGATGGACAACAATGGGAAGCACCTCAACAAGAACTTCAATTGGATGAGAAAGTTGAAGAAGATGTACTTCGGTTGGAAAGAGTGTTACCGAGGTTTATTGAAGTAACCGATGCCCGTTTCCAAAATATTGAGGCCACATTAAGTTGTCACGATGTCTCCATTAAAAACATTGAGCGTCAATTAGGAGAGATCTTGGACATGCTTGCTAAAGAAAAAGAAGAATTTGAACAAGCAAGGCAAGTATCTCCGGGACATGATGAGGCCATGAACAACATGGAAGAAATTGGGCAAATTGAGTACATTGGGGCAGAAAATGAAAAGCAAGAAATTGAATATCAATTTGAGATTTTGGATTGTGTGACTGAAGATTGTGCTTGTGAGCGAGAAAATTTTCAAAGGGATTTGCTAGTGTCATGCTCCTCTCAAGTTGAAAATACATTAGAAGAAGCAAACCCTAAGGTTATGGAACAAGCATCTTTCTTTGGGATTGATCAACTCTTACAATGCAAGAAAGAGACTTTGGGAAGGGAAGAAGATGTGGGTAGGAGATTGAAACCATCCAGTGATCCACCTATGCTAATCTTGGACAATTCCCAACCCAAATTATTTCCTTGGAGGCCAAAAGTAAGATGGTTGGACTCTCCAACAAAGACTTCATCCCGGCAAGTTGACTCTTGGTTTAAAGGAAGTAGCTATGCAATGTCTAGTCGGGAGGAACACACTCTTTTCAAGCCTCCATAAGGTAAAGAAGAGGTACGTCAAGCTTAGTGACGTAAAACAAGCGCTTCTTAGGAGGCAACCCAAGTTTTTAATTGTTTTCTAGCTTAGATTTTTATTTATGCAGTAATAAAATCATGAGTGTGCGCTTTGTTAAATTTTTATTGGTGTTGAGTTCTTCATGAAGATTTTTGGTTGTTTAGTTTAAATGTATGTGTGTGTCGTTGTTTAGGATGATATTCATGTTTTTAGTTGGGAAATTGGACTTAATTTCATGTAAATATCTCTATGGACGTGTTTCTGTAGAAATTCTGCAGCCCACACCGGCGCGTGGAATTTCCACGTGCCCGTGTACAGTACCGATGCCCCCATGTGGAGTTTTCACACCCCCATGTGGGGTAAATTGATGAAGAGGACCACTATTCACAATTTCCATTCACACTTCCCTTCATCTTTCTCACACACCCACACTCCCAAACATTTTTCCTTGGTCATTAAAAAGTTTAGAAGGTTTTGCCGGCCATTTAATCATACTTTATTCTTCAATTCACACCGGTGCGCTCTCATTTTTCTAACCTTCTCCATGCCTCCATTTTTCAAACTTTATGTGGATATCTTGGTTCTTATGCATTGTTCTTCATGGAAATCACCTTAATATGCTTGAGAATACTTTTATAAGAGTTTTGGAGCACCGTTGTGGGTCGGTATGGCATTTTTGGCCATAACCTAACTCTCACGCGGTCGTGTGGGATGCCCACGCGACCGCGTTTGCTGAAAATTGTGCCCAAGAAGCCCACACAGGCGCGTGGAAAATCCACGCGACCGCGTGAGCTGATTGAATGCTCAGAAACCCACGCGGGCGCGTGGGCTGCTTTCAGGCCAAAAATTGGCCACACGGGTGCGAGGATTTTCCACGTGGCCGTGTGGATTTCTGCAGCTTGCCATTTCATGTAAATTTGCATTTCTTTGGCAGTTTTCTTGCAGGTATGCCACCAATTACCGAAAAGTTTTGATCATATACAATTAACCTTGGATGGGAACATTCTTTTGGCACACCTGCAACACCAGAAGACGACGTCGATGCTTGAGGCGTCCCACTCATGATTCTTTAGTTTTCTTTACTTTTGTTTACATTTATAGTTTTTTTTTATTTTATTTTATTTAGTTTTGTTTTTTTAGACTTTAGTTAACTTTGTGTTTTGTTTTGTTTGTGCGAGTTTGTGCTTCATGTGTTTACTTATAAGAACTCGTACATCTTTTCTATTATGTTGAGCTTCATAGAACCCCTTGTCTATGTGCAGATGGCCTTGAGAGTGATGTTGATGGTGTTTTAGTCATAGACATGATCATGTGATATTGTTACATGGTCATGTGAGCTTCTCAACCCGATGAGCACATACACCCATGAGTTAGGCTTCACCAAACGAAGAATGTGGAGTTCAGGGGAGTCCTATTTTAATTGAATTCCCACACACATTATTCTTCCATTGTTATTATTTTTATTGTGCTTGCATGCGTACATTGAGGAAAATGTAAATCTTAAGTGTGGGGGAGGGTTCACCTTATACATGACTTTTACTTGTGTTTTCATGAGCATGCTCTTGTTGCCAATGAAGGTTCACCTTAGAGTTAAGAGTTTAATTCTTAGCTTTTGGAGGTTATAAACATGGATTTTATCATGCTATAGTTTTCATCCAATTTTATTGAATATTTTTCTCTGATTGCTCTTTGTGCACTTTTCTCGCTCATTAGACCTATGAAGACTCTAGTTCATTATGTTTGGGACTTTAGTGTGCTAGTTTTTTTATTTAAAAAAATCCGAAAAAAATTTGAAAAAGAATTGGAAATTGTTTGTACATAGGGGTGGAAAGAGCTACCACCCATGATGTATGTAGCTACTCTCATAAGTCGGATACTTGTTATGCCCTAATGAGAGAAAGAGCTATCTCATGGGATGTGTGAAAGCTACCATCCTTGGTAGAAAGAGCTACCACCTCGAAAGTGTGAAAGCCACTCGGGAGACATCTTGGGAAAGGGCTACCTTAGAGGTTGTGTGAAGCTACTACCTATTCTTTCTGTTTATAAATAAGTCCCATGTTAATAAGAATTTGGTAGTGGACATAGTGTTGAAATGAGTTGAGTTTTTCACAGACACACGCATTCGGATTTTATCACATTCATTTTTGATTGGATTGTTTGCTAGAGCATTGATTGTTTTGTCTAGTGTTTGATTCTCTCCATGACTGTAGAATTTTATTCTTGTACTCTTTTTGTGAACCTAAGGCCAAGCACTTCTCTTTTCTTTCCATAAGTTTAATGTTTAATGTTGCTTGAGGACAAGCAAAGACTTAAGTGTGGCGGAGTTTGATAAATGCTTGAGTAGACATATTTTTATATATGTTTTACATGTATTGAGCATAATTTTTACTATGGTTTATGTCTTATATTGTGTATTTGGTGTTCTTTTATGCATATAGGTTGTGAATGCCTTGAAGGGTAAGAAGGGGGTTTATTTCTATGCATATGGGTTGTGAATGCCTTGAAACTCCACACGGGCGCGTGAGGGCACATGACAAGCGCGATCTAAGGCCTATAAATAGCCGTTTTGCCCTATTCTTTCTCATCTTTTGTGCGACTCTAGAGGGGTGAGACGGCTAGGGTTTGGAGAGGAGGTCTTTGCGGCTTTGGAGGCGCTTCGTCACCAACTTTGATTGATTCCTCCTCCGTCATAGCATCAAGGAAGCCACCGGTGAATCTAGCTTCGGAGTGGGTCCTTCAAGACGTCGAAGCTCTCCATCAAGGCCATCAGTTCATATATAAGGGGGTTTATTTCTATGGTTCTAATGTACTTTCATTCATTGATGGTATGTTTTGTATGTTTCTCCATGGAGAGCTAAAACCCTAGAGGGTATTTGGGCTTGTGAACCCTAGGATTCTCATCTTTTGTGGATTTGCTTAGTGTTTCTATTTAATCCGAGTTTGATTAAGTTTTAATCTTGTATTCTCATTGCTTGCTTGTTTAATTAACCCTTGTGGTTGATTGGATTTGCATGATTTGTTACTTTGATGTGAGAGAGGTCTCCATTAGAGTTAGAACTTCAAGGTTAAAGAGGGTTGAGAGGGTGAGTCATGAGATAGTGGAGTGTCCCCTCTCCCTTCCGATTGAGTGTATTCTATATCCGTTCCTTAAGCTCTATGCAACCATATTTGGTGTGAGGCGTGAGATTGAGAGATTTCTCTGCCGGGACCTTGTAGGGGGTTAGGATCCTTCGCCGGGAATTAGGGTTGGATCAATCTTTAGGAATCGGATACAACTCTTGGAATCCCTAGAGTGCTTTGTAGTCATATGTGGTGTGAGGTGTTGAGATTGAGCGATTTCTCCACCGGGACCTCGTAGGGGACTAGTATCGGTGATCGGGAGGCCGGATCTGATTATATTTGGATTTCCACGACTTAACTTACTCCTCATAGAAACACTTTGCTTATTCGGTACCTAATACCTGAATCCTAGGGGGAGCATTGCCCGAATACTCCACTTTTACTGATTGAGATCTCCATCCATTTAACCCTTGCATATTCGTCTCCGGTATTCACTTCTTCGCACATTAGATCACCACACCTTTCCATTTTATCATTAGGTTAGAAAGCGAGAGAAGAAGTTAGTACTAGTAGCCACGTTCTCGTGGATTCGACTACCCACTCACGGGGGTAATTATTACTTCGAGCACCGTGCACTTGCG
>NW_024086876.1:0-2075 GCF_009730915.1 Dioscorea cayenensis subsp. rotundata | reverse complement strand
CATACTACTACTACCAATAATAATAATAAATTTTATTAAAATTTATTTATTCCTTTAAAAAATTTTAGAATTTTTATTAAAAAAAAATGGAAATTTTGATGAAATAGCAGTGATGGGCAAGCTAGGAGCCAGTGGTAATGACATAATGCAGTGGTGGATAAAGGGTAGGATTGAATTTTTTTTATTTTTTATTTTTGGCAAATATTGTATCTCTCCTCTCCAGGATATGACAGGGCATGACATGATAAATTTATTAATTTAATTTGGTACCTAAAAATTTGATCAATGTATGTTTGTCAATATTTTTATCACCCCATATATGTCTGTCCAAGTTAATAAATTTGTAAATAATAAATAAATTATTGTAACTGATGATTTACCATATATGTCTATCTTTTAACAACTCTTTTGTGGGATGGGTCTTTATAAAAAAAAAATTATAAAGTTATGTTGAATGAAATGATTATTTCAATATATATATATACATTATATATTATTATGAAATATCTTATGTTAGAAATAAACAAGTTTATATAATCATAAAAATTATATTAGTTATGGTGCATCATGGATTATAACAAAAAAAAAAATTATTAATACGGGGATAAAGGGGAAATTGCCCAAGGGTTTATAAGATTTCTTCATGTTACATGCTTGTTAAGTTTCTTTTCACATGCAAGCAATGGAGAGAGAAGAGGGTGGAAGTTTCATTCATATGTTTCATGTTTGAATGGCAGTGCCATTTTGTTATCAACAACCAACTACGAACTGTTGGGAATTTGGATTCCCACTGAAGATCGAGGGAGAAAAATAAAGTAGAAGACAATCACAAGAAAGACAAGATTTACGTGGTTCGGCAAGATTGCCTACGTCCACGGCCGCACTAGAGTTTTTTATTTCAATATCTGAAGCACTTATACATCTTACAAGGGACTGCCTATATATAGAAGAAATCTGAGGTATATCTGGATTAAATCTTTGAGGCATATCTGGATTAGAACTCTGAGGCATATCTGGAAGAGGGTAAATCATATCTAGATCCTAACCCTATATGGATCCTAAACTTATCCAGATCCTAAACCTATCTGGATACAAATCCTATCTCGGGTACAATTTACAAGATTATCAAACTATAATCCTAACTCGTATACAAATTACCCTTCTATCCTCATCATGGGCGTTCTCCCCGCACCTCCAACCTAAACCGATGCTCTCCCGCACCTCCTGGGGTGTCACACAATCAGGCTCCACATACTACGAACTTGTTAGTCACTCTGAAAATATAATTTTGAAATGCTTTCATGATACTTGATTTCCTTATCAGTATATGGACTATGTCATCCCATTCACATTGCACATGAAAAGGAAACCAGGCCTTTATTACCAATTATACGTTATAATGTTTCAGGAACTGTGGGTATCACGAGCCAAGTTAAGAAGAAGAAGGAAGCCAAGACTTAACATCCAGAGCCATCATGTGAGGCATTTGGTTAGTTGGAAATGAGTGTATTTTTTCTTCAAAACCACCAACGATTGCTAAAATCATTCATATATTTATAGTGCTGGTGTTTGTAACTCCTGAATCTTAGGGCTGTAAACGAGCCGAGCAAAGCCGAGTATTATCAGGCTCGAGCTCGGCTCGAATACATTATTCGAAGGCTTGAGCTCGGCTCGAGCTTGTTCGAGCCATTTTTTTTTTGTGTTCGAGCTCAGCTCGCTAAAAATCTCAAGTAACTCGAGCTCGGGTTATTTAAGCTCGAGTTAGGATAATATATGTATAATGTAAGCAATTTAATATAGTTATATAATTATATATTTTTGTAATTAATATATAAATAATTTAATATTATATATATATAAGCTCGTTTAGGCTCGCGAGCCTTACGAGCTGAGTATATTTGGGCTCGAGCTCGGCTCGATAACGTAAACGAGAAGCTCGAGCTTCACTCGGCTCGTGAAAAATTGAAACGAATTCGAGCATTGACCGAGCCGATCTCGAGTAGCTCACGAGTAGCTTGTTCATTTACACCCCTACTCCCCGATACTAAAAAAACAAAAAAACCCGAGAAGATTAC
>NW_024086875.1:0-1716 GCF_009730915.1 Dioscorea cayenensis subsp. rotundata | reverse complement strand
CCTACTACTAATCTACTACTAGTCTACTACTACCACTAATAATAATAATAATAATAATAATAATAATAATAATAAATTGATTTAATTGTCGTACATGTCTTTATAATTATATATTTTTTATTTTTTTTTAATCCTCTTAATATTTTTAGGTACAATTAAGTCCTCATATTTGATCGAATCAGGTCATTCTAGTCTACGGCAATATTTTTAGGTACAATTAAGTCCTTATAATTTATATTTGCCCATCTACATCGCGGACTAGAATGACCCGACTCGACTAAATATAAGGACTTAATTATACCTAAAAATATTACAACGATTAAAAGGGCAGAAAATACATAATTACAGAGACCTATGCAGCAATTAAACCTAATAAATTTTATTAAAATTTATTTATTCCTTCAAAAATTTTAGAATTTTTATTAAAAAAATGGAGATTTTGATGAAATAGCAGTGATGGGCAAGCTAGGAACCAGTGGTAATGACATAATACAGTGGTAGATAAAGGGTAGGATTGAATTTTTTGTGGGGCAAATGTTGTATCTCTCCTCTGGCATGACATGATAAATTTATTAATTTAATATGGTACCTAAAAATTTTATCAATGTATATTTGTCAATATTTTTATCATCCCATATAATATTTGTCCAAGTTAATAAATTTGTAAATAATAAATAAATTATTGTAACTAATGCTTTATCATATATATCTATCCTTTGACAACTCTTTTGTGGGATGGGTTTTTATAAAAAAAAAAAATTATGTAGTTATGTTGAATGATATGATTATTTCAATATATATACATATACACATTATATATTATTATGAAATATCTACGTTAGAAATAAACAAGTTTATATAATTATTAAAATTATATTAGTTATGGTGCATCATGGATTATAACAAAAAAAAATTATTAATACGAAGAAGAGGGTGGAAGTTTCATTCATATGTTACATGCTTGTTACATGCTTGTTAAGTTTCTTTTCACATGCAAGGAATGGAGAGAGAAGAGGGTGGAAGTTTCATTCATATGTTTCATGTTTGAATGGCAGTGCCATTTTGTTATCAACTACCAAGTACGAACTTGTTAGTCACTCTGAAATTATAATTTTGAAATGCTTTCATGATACTTGATTTCCTTATCAGTATATGGACTATGCCATCCCATTCACATTGCACATGAAAAGGAAACCAGGCCTTTATTACCAATTATACGTTATAATGTTTAAGGAACTGTGGGTATCACGAGCTATGTTTTTTTGTTAAGATGAGCGGCCCTAGCCAGCTAAAAAAAGCAGGGTGCATGATAAGTCCCTCGGCGGAGCAAGTGGGAGGCGGGCTCAGCATACACTGAGCTCCCGGGACCACTCGCACACAACCACTACTCACACTCTCAGAAATGCACCCTCACCCAAGATTCAAACTCTCACCACTTGTGAAAGATTCTATTGGGGACCTGGCTACTAATAGACCACTTGGTCGTTGGTATGATATAGAAGTGAAGACTTAACATGACCACTTGGTCATGTTGGTCATGTTAAGAAGAAGAAGAAGAAGAAGGAAGCCAAGACTTAACATCCAGAGCCATCATGTGAGGCATTTGGTTAGTTGGAAATGAGTGTATTTTTTTCTTCAAATTGCTAAAATCATTCATATATTTATAGTGCGGGTGTTTGTAACTCCTGATACTAAAAAGCAAAAACCGGAGAAGAT